>NC_142845.1:5757575-6060606 GCF_061612785.1 Hesperophylax consimilis
TTTGTTTCGGCAATTAGGGCGACCATTAACAATTCGGCAAACAGAAGATACGATTTCGCTGATCATTTTACACGGGTCGCCGGCTGAATGCTAAGATATTAAATGCCTCCATTTCAGCAGATGCTGCGATTAAATTCCACAATTTTACACGCGAATGTTGCCATTAAATTCTTAAATTCGAGAAAAATGTACAATTTTAATGAACAATGATCACTTTTGTTAGCGCCATTTTGATTTTTTTGGCATTCAATCTCCACGGAGAAAAATTTGTACCTATTACTGATTTATTAAAATCTTGTTAAAAGGGTGACAGCAGGCCATTTCCTGATAAACTCTTAGTTCTTTCATAATACATATATCGAAACACATGTTCATGCAGCTGCGTCCATCATGTTACTATACAAAGACGAAATACGGAAATATTCGATTTTTTATGAACACGTGTTCCGAGATCGCCACCAGTTTTTAACAGCAATACAAATAATTTTTAATAAATTAGCAATGTTTTCAATTTGGGAAGCGGGTAACCATTTATTGGATAATCAACACATAACACATCTGCCATAGGTCACCCCAAGTGGTTCGCTACGTTTGGTGACTTAACAGGGGTGACCGGGTTCATGGAGTGAGGTGTGTTCAGGATGCGCCTACCCACCAACTGCGTGAGTTGCCAGATCGAGAGAGGCTGCAGTGTGAGGGATATATTCGTATGTCCGTCACTCCAAGATACACTGATCACTAGATTCCTACCCAACTCTCATACCTTTTACCTTCCCAGAACTGCCTCACCTTCCTTTCATTTCGTTTTACCTAATTCTATTTCATAGTGGTACTGAAATATAATTAAGTAAAAACGCCAGCCGCAGGGCGTGTTTGTACGCGGTTTGTCGTTTCCAGCTATTCCAAAACCGCTGCGTTTAATCGCAGTGCGTGCGCCCGCTAACACGAAAGATAGAAATCTCAGACATGTGACCATACAGGTCATACATCCTCAAAATACTCCGGACAGTAGATACGGTAACAAATTTGAAAATTCTTCATCGAATGGTCGAAAACCGTTAAATAGTCCTAAATAGATTTATAAAATTTAGTTAACTCCAATTTGACATCATTAAGAGCGACAAATTATCAGGATTACATTATGGCGATGCACTACGTCGTGTAATATTTTAAATTGAGCCGCTATCAATAACAACCCTTACGTAGATGGCGATAAGGTTTAAATTCCCGCTTAACACCATCCGCCTGTTTTGATTTATGCAAGAAAAAAACATGGCCAAAGAGTGCCTTTTATTTTATTTTGTCGATGTTCAGGCATAAATATTTATTTTTTTCTCGATCATTTTATAAATAATTTAATTTGCCACATTATACAATAAAATCATAACCGAAAATGGGTTTGTAAGTAGAAGATTTTGAACTTTAAAGCAATTTTCATAGGCCTTTACATTATTTTTTCTGGACTTTTAAAAAGACAAAAATACTCGATTATTTCAAAGGCCAAGATTTATTCTACTCGCAGTATTTAATTAAAGCATCTGAAACATTTCTAGGCGACCAAATTTTCAAACCAAAAACACATGATTTTGCATTACTACGTATGGCATCGCCTTAACTGATATTCGTAGAAGTGAGAACTACGTCAGAAACATCCCGTTTTGAGCGGGACCGTCCCGTTTAAAGGGACCCCGTTCCGTTGTCCCGGAGAAAAACGTCAGGACGCGGAATATACTGTTTTCCGAAAGAGGGCCAAAGGCGACATCAACTTGATAGGGGATTATCTCTACAATTAGATACATACCTTTATCTCTTCACTTGGTATCATGGATCCAATGTCTAGAGATGGTCCCGGTGACAACATCAGGGTGAAAATTACCCTGATGATATCCAATCTTAGACAGGAGAAGATATCAACGTATTTGTACGAACAGGTGACATTATATCCGTTTAAGTTCATTATTTATGAGTGACTTTGTGGTACAATTTATATTTGAATCGAGATTTGTTTTGTCTTTTGGATTAATCTCTTTGTATTAATAATAATAACATTAATTAAGAATCGGTAGTTATTTACTATGTAATGTTAGTTAAAGATATCTGATATTTTATATGCAGCTTTTTTTCTCATTGAATAATTTCAAAATTTTAAGTAAATTAATTTATTTGCGGGTTCTTTACAACGAATGCATTTTTGTCGATATTATCTGGGGTTACGAGATCATATTACCAATTTGCATGATTCATTAAATTTGTTTTATCAACAATGCTTCTATTACGAAACTTGAAAGAGGAAAATATTGTTATGCCTTCATACATAACTCGGCAATTATTATTTTAAGAGAATTATACAGGAATTTAACAGTTTAAAAACTCATCGAATATGGAAAAACTATAGTACCTAAGTCACGATATTTTTTACAGCAAAAAAAATCTTTTTTGTATTGTAAAAATGCTAAAAAACTGATCCAGTGATAATTTATTCAATATAATGAAAAAATCTAACCATATTTTTTCAAAACAACATGAAAATATATTCGTGATATCGATCTCAAATAAGGTTCGTTCTACAAAATCTATTAATTTGAGTAACGTTTTATAAGTTATACGATATCGCAAATAACAGGTAATGCGATAGGTATCATTTTCAACACAGCACTATTTCCTTGTAATATTTAACGAGTTTTAAAAATTAAATTGCACAAGTATACAAACATAAAACAAACATTGAATTACGATAAATTCGGTTGTGAAAGTAATCGTTTATAAACAATACAATATTATTATTACTTGCAGAGCGCGCTATTTTATTTGATAAAAAATATTATTATTTATTATTAAGGTAACCAGTAACCACTATCAATCTGTAATAATAGTGGGTAATTTTGTCAACAGACCACTTTTTTCTTCGTGGAATCTTATGAGATTACGTTAAATTGAGCTGTTGTATAAATAAGTGATTTTTATTACGTGGGAATATCGATAAACAAGATTATTGAGATGAATGAAACGGCCTAATAAATAGAAGCCAGTTTACTAAATTTATGATAGATATTTAAGTTAATTTGACATTGTAAAATGCTCCGGAAAAAAATTGTTTGTTGCTGTCAAATTTAAGGAAAATGAAAATTAATGACGCTAGTAGAAATTTAGGTCTGTTTTCTGTGGCGTTTTTTTTATTAAATGCGTGAAAATAGAGACTTACCAGATGAAATCTTTGCAGTGGGAGCAGAACGTTGGCTGCTTGAAGAACCTCGGCATGAACTTGTGGCCTTTGATGTTGTAAACATTCTTCTTCTTGAGCGCGCCTTTCCGGCCTCGGAGGCGGAAGCCGAGCGACGCATCCGCACCTCCCTCATCACAATTATTATCCTCTGCCATCATTTTCTTTCACAGGATTCACTTAACTTAGAACTGGTTGCGTTTGCAGAACTGATAACTCCCGCCCAAAGAGGCGCACCAAGCGAACGCACGGTGCGCTCGCGACCAAACGTCAAAACCGTCTGGGAACAATATAAATAAAATACATGCACAATGTTTACTTCGCACGGAGCCGAGACAAACTGCCCGCCAAACAGCGCATGCGCCCCACTGACATATGAGCCAAGAACCTAAACAACTTGATCGAACATGTGGCGCCTCCAAGGTGTCAGCACTGGAGAATTCAAAATCTGCGCGTGCGTACTCTTACCTCATTATACTTTGTAGGGATTGCAGGAATTATTTTATGCATGCGTTATTATTAGCGTTTCGAAGTTTGTCGTGCCGTCGACTACTTTGATATCACGTTTCCCTCAACACAACACTACCCTGATAAGCCAGATTAGAAAATTTCTAAGTTGTAATGTTTGTATTTGATTATATTGTTAAAAGTATTAACCTTGTAATAAAAGTTTTATATGGAACACCGAATTACTTTGTCTAGATAACATCGGTTTAATTTTGTCGTCTGCGGTTGCTTTGTTCCTTTCCCATAAGTTGAGGTTCAGATCAGCAGTTCAACTCGCGTATGTATACGTAGCATTAAATGTCTTTTATCTAATTTTTAGTTATTTTGTACTACATATGTTTTTTATAATTTTTTATTATATACTAAATAATATATTGGTTTTTGCACTTGCTTTTTCTTCTTGCTAGATAGTAGTTGGTGTGAATATTATGAAACTACATACACAGTATAAACATCCTTTTATTTGTGACAAGCATTAGGTGTTTCACGTTTGCACTTATTTAAACACGCTATTGGCTGCATTGAGAAAATGACATGGCCAACCCATGAAGTTGTTTTTTATTACTGAAGCAGTTTCGGAACGTCTGATAATATTTAAAAAAAAAACGGACTTTATACAAATAATTACTCGATGAGTTGTCGTAAAAAATATTATTTTATATAAATTATGTCAATAAAATATTAAGATCATTTCTTTACGCCACGCGTCGTTAGAAAATTCAATTTGTTAGGCAATTATTCAAAATGTTTTAAAATTAATCCGTTTTGTTGAAACACAAGCTTTTCCTTCATATAAATATTACAACTAAAGCATAAATTGTGCTAATTTTTGTCAAAAGTTTTGCTTCTGCATTGCAAATAATTTTAATTTGACTATTTAATCAAATTGTTATCGTCTTTCGTTTGGATAAATAAGTGATAGTAGTTGTAATCTTTGAGAACCTTGCTCATTGGCAGTTAAGGCGATGCCATACGTCGTGTAATAATTTGAATCGAGCCGCCATCAATAACACTCCTTAAGTAGATGGCGATAAGGCTTAAATTCCCGATTAACACCATCCAGCTGTTTTGATTTAGGCAAGAAAAAAACATGGCCAAAAAGTGCTTTTTATTTTAGTTTGTGGATGTTCATGCATTACTATTAAAAAAAAATTCCGATCATTTTATAAATAACTTAATTTGCCACATTATACAATAAATCCATAACCGAAAATGGGTTCGTAAGTAGGAAATTTTGAACTTTAAAGCAGTTTTCATAGGCCTTATAAATTATTTTTTCTGAGCTTATAAAAAGACTTATGTAAAAAATACTCGATAATTTCAAAGGCCAAGATGTATTATACTCGCGTTATTTATTTAAAGTATCTGAAACATTTCTAGGCGACCAAATTTTCAAACCAAAAACCCATGATTTTGCATTACTTCGTATTTCATCGCCTTAAAATAAGTAGGTACATGATTATTCGTGTGAACAGCACCAAATTTTATTGTGAAGTTGTCTATGGTCATTTTTAAACGTTGGCCAACCTGAGGGCTGGCGGAATCATCGCATCTGATTGGTTTAAATTTAAAAGCGACCACAGTCAACTGTTTTCTGCTTTTGATTTTCATTCGCGTGAAAATACTCGAGTGTGAAGTTTCTTGGTGATACCGTTTATTAATTATTTAACTTAATTCCGGTATAAAAAAACTGTGAAATCACTTATTATTTATTTCTTGTGTTATTTTTACGTTTATGTGGTCAGTTGTTATACAAGTTCGCTGTCAGTGATGTTATAATATAAGTTTGTTTATATACCAACGGTAAGTCACGTCATTCCATGATCGCTTTATTAAAAAAATCTGTGCTGCTTTCAAAACGTTATACTTAAATTACTCCCCATTTATTCGTTAAATTGATTTAACGAACTCCTTTCCACGACGCTGAATATGATAATTTCAAAATCGTGTGAAATCTTTCAGACTTCATGGTCTGTTTGGTTCTCACGGGGGTTGTTTTAACGACGTAACCGCTACACAAACGACCGTGTTACATAATTACCACTAGTACCATCAATTATAATGCCATGTTATGTTTTTCAAGTACAGATAATATACAACCAACGTCAAAATGTCAGACATAGCCGTGGACGGACGACCACACATGCTTTCGCTGCTGGCGGAATTCGACGATTTAAATCGCTGCAATAACATATTAAATGATGGCGTGGCGGAAGAATGTAAGTACTTGGTCAACTAATAACTATAAATATGACCGATCATTGGCTTAAAGTAATAGCTCATATTACCTTGCTGTCATTCGTTTCAACCGCCAAAAACTTTCAAATCCCAACTAATGTCTAAATGACTCATCGTGATTTTTTTATACGCCGTTTTGTGTAAACAACTACATATCGGAATCAGCTGGTTCCTATTTTAAAAAATAACGCTTTTTTATAATTGTAGTAATTCATTATATAAGTTATTATGATGAATCTTATAAAATCATTTAACATTCGCTTGACCTACTTTATAAAAATATGTATTTTTTTCCATATATTTATACCATAATATGATAACCAGAGTTACACAGGACGCACAGACAACCGAAATGTAGGTTCTCTTGTTAAATGAACTCAAACTTCCTTTGAATTTTTGTGTCATTTTTTAAAATTGGAACCGATGGCATGAAGAATTAAGTACCTACCTATAATGTAATATTTTTTAACAGACATTATTTTAAAATTGGAACTGATTTCTCAAGAATTCGGAATATTGTGTGATTTTTCGCAGGTCTGTACTAGCTTTTAATGATAAGTCAATTATTGTAGTTTGCTGACATTGAAAGATCAAAGCATAATTTGAAGTGGCAGCTTTTACTCAAAAAAATCGGTGGTTAATACATATAGTTTAAAAAAATGGGTGAATTTGGCCTCCCACACGGAGATGGCCTTGAGATATATATAGTTAATTATATATATATATATAATTAATTACTAATATAGTTGTTCTTTTTTTTATGAAAATGTAAAAATTATATTTCAATAAATGCAGTGAAAAATATTGTAAATGCAGAGATTATAAGATAATAAATACTTATTTTTATAAGCAATAATTATTAGCCTGAAACACTCATCCACATTGAAAAATCTCCTGATAAAAGATACATGACACCAACGGGATGTAACGTCATGTATCTTTTATCAGGAGATTTTTCAATGTGGATGAGTGTTTCAGGCTAATAATTATTGCTTATAAAAATAATTGTTACCCTATGTGCTATGCATAAAAAATCTTGTCTTAAACATTAGTTTACCAAAAAAAAAAAAATGATAATAATAAATACTAATTGAATGCCATCCACAACACTGGTAACCACAGGTGACATTACATGCTATTTAGCAAATTAACATGTATAAATGTACTTATTTTATAAATCTGGTGCTACAAAGAGGTCCTTGAGTCCTGGCCACCTCTAGAAAACTTCTCCTACCTGTCTCCTGCTATTTTCTTTCAATGTGTCCTAATGCTTATTTCTATGACTTAAGACTTCCTCCGCTTCCTGGAGATTGCCCAGAGCTGGCAGACGCGGTATGCGGCGGCAGAGTCGGAGGCCACTCGGCTGCAGAAAGAACTGCAGGACTCTCTCAAGGCCATCTCCGTGTGGGAGGCCAAATTCACGCATGCACGCAAGCTGCTGGACGCCGAGAAGAAGCAGAGGATCAGAGCCGAGAATGAAAGAGATGCTTTGGTAATTGTTAATTTTATTGATAGCGTAATATAGCTTCCCAGATATTAGTTGACATCGCGGTTGGGTCTCATCCAGGCCTAGTGTGTTCAATTCCTTTGCTCAACATCACAACACAAGCAACATTTTCCGTTTACTGTGGTGGTTGTAGGAAATTTTCAAATATTGTCAGTTTATTCGTAACTCAGGAATGTCTTTCTTTTTAATTTTTTTTTTTTTTCTATACTCTATCTCTATCTATAATCTGCCTTATATTATGATCCAGTGATTCTGACAATGCATTGAAAAATATTGTATTCAGTAAATACAGATTCAATGCTTGTTTCATAAAGGGAGCAACTACGCAATTCTACTACTTTAATGTACCAGAATTATATTTCCACTTTGTTTCATGTATTTTATTTTTATTTACTCATCTCTAAATAGTATAAAACAACGTCGCTCTCCGCGTCTGTCTGTTTGTGCCCTTAGTTCTTCTAAACTACGCAGCAGATGTTGATAGGATTTTCACTATCATTTAGAGAACTTCTTCAGGAAGGTTTATACATATTTAACCTTTTGAACGCGTTAATTTGCTCCGTTTTATCTATACCCGTACGCGGTACATATTTTCAAATACCTATGCATGCAATTAAATGTCAAATTATAGCATTATGCATGATTTATTGGACTATAAAGACAGAACAGATTATTCTCCACAATATGAAAACAAATCCTCGTGTGTCAACACTCTTAGATGTTTATAAAAACAAAAACATAAAATTTCATACAAAGACGTACCGTATCTTTTGAATGTGGTCCCGCCATTCACTCGGCGTCATAAATAAACCACTCTCGGTGTGTGTGTACTTAGGCCACTGTGTTTATAGACACAAGTGGGACACCATGATCACTTATCATTCTTAGTTATGAAAAGTTGTGAATGACAAACTAGTACTAACGCCATCCGTTGACAAAAATGTAAACTAAAGGACTAAAAGGCGCGAAGAGGCGCACTTGGTTATCGATCTTTTTTTTATGAAATACAATTTTATTTTTGAAAAATTCTTGTAGATGTCAGCATCGTGATAGTTCTACAAATGTCCAAGTGAGCAAGAAATACATTTATGACGAAAGAGAGCGGGAATATCGGCCGTCAAAGTTGCCGTATCAACTGTTGATACAGCCGCGTGTGAGTATAGACTTTTTGCCGTAACAACAGTTGATACGGCCGCGTGCAAAGAGTTAATACATGCATTTATAGAAAGTAGAGGAAATGCTATGTTTTGTAAATAAGTCATAAAAAAAATATTTTCGTCTGCTTACATACTAACACTGGCTAAACCTTATGAGATACATCAAAATAATTTAATACGAAATTGAATATCTCAAAAAGGCCTACCGAAAAGTCCGCAATGGCATATGTCTATCTACTAAAGATAACCCCCAGCAACGCCGGGTATACATCAGCTAGTTGTATCCTATATTATTATTTCATTTGGAAATAATTCTTACAAAATGTTAAAACATCAATGAACTTTATACATTTTTCCTGTTTGAACCTATCACATGTTGCAAAGAGTGTAAAATTAGTGTCTTAAAAATAGGACAAGCTGATGATAATGGCTCGTGAGCTCCTCTTCAACGACAACAGGGAGAAGCTGAACAACGAGACCCTGGAGAAGTTGGCCTTCCTCAACAACACCACCACCAACCGAGTCTCCTCATCCCATGGGCTGGACCAGGGACATGCTAGACTCAACACCATCAATGAGATGAACTCCACAGGTGAGATTTATAATAAAACCATATTATTTGTCTGCTTCCCAGTTGGTCCTGGGACACATGGGTTCCACAAGGTCTATTTCTTCTTAGGCTACTTCAGTGACACTGCACTTTGAACAGTGATTCTTACTGCAAGTATTAGCCAAATACAATTTTCTTAATGCATTTTTGACATCCCAGGGTAAGGCTCTATGGCAGGGTGATCACATACTGGAAAAACAGTTATATCTGTAATTATTAGGAATTTAGAACAAATTGAGTAGCCGGGGAATTATGATTTTTTTAATGTAGGTAATTTTCATAATAATAATTGGATAACTTGGATAGCTATGATTTGTGAAAATACATATAGGGGGCTGTACAAATTATACAATCCTTTATTTACCCTAGTTTTCACTGGGTTGATGTTATTTCCCAAAATATGTTTAACCAATAGATAAACAATTATTATTGAACATACCTACTTCTAAGTTCTGGGAATTCCAGACAATGACAGGAAAGCATAACTATTTCAAAGGAAGTGATAACAATTACTGTGCAGATAATTACAACGCAATGCTAATACAAAAATGCATTATGTTATCTGAAAGCGCATTCGTTTTTTTTACCAGAAAAACCCATTAAATTCCCATTTAACCATATATGTATATTACGTTTTAATAATAATAATATCTTTAGGAATGTGTACACATTACAACTATAAATACATTTTATGGTGTACATTGATTTGTAACTTTTATTTTTAAGGTTATAAAATTAACAGAAAAATACAAACATAATATGATAAAGGTAAAAAGAAAATAAAAGTATAGTTAGTTGAGGTTTCTTAAATACCGCCTCACTAGGCTAGCCTGTGTTGAGGCAGAATTTTTCGTGTTAGTTCCTAATACCTATACTTGTATTAAGATGTATTCGCTCAATAATGTGGTGACTTCAATAACTGCGAATTTGGGTGAATGCACCGGTGAAGGCCCTATTCTTATTTTTTATCCAAGTTTTTACATTATCTTTGAAATATTTTTGTGAATCAAATTGTTTTATGCTGTCTGGAAGAATGTTGTAGAGTATTTAAAGTTTCGTTGACCAAACATAGTATGTGTTATTGGTAATGGTCACTAATGATTCTAATTTCTGAGGATTATGCTAATGTCAAACATTTTACCTTGGTAATTTAATTAGTTCATTAGCCTTAATTGGTATTATTTCTAAGAATATCAAAGGACTCTTTCTAATATCTTCTATTTTTCTTTCTCTCCTTTTAAAAACCTTTACACTAACTTAAATACAATTTTTATTTATGAAGAAAAAAAAAATTGTTTATTTTTTTTACTGTTGGTCTTTACCTGTAAATCCAAGTCATTCACATGGCAAGAGATGTGCTTCCTTCTTTTGCTTGAAGTCTAGCAATAAGAGTGTTGTTTGTATTTTAGGCAATCTCTTATCGGACCAGAGTTTCTCCCGTTCCGAGGATGACCTGGACGAGTCTATGGTTAATGGGCGGCGCTCGTGGCGGAGACACAGACCGTCGGGGGCCATGCCTCCGCCGCAAGTCGATGATCATCCTCCCGTCAAGAAGAGGAGGTCTTCATCCAACGGAAAGGTAAATACCTACATGTTTATCTTGGCGCCGTCCCCAACTTCAATTTCAAAAGCTTTCATATCAATATTCTTATTCAAAATATCTCTTCAATCTTTCGTCGTTGCCACCATTGCTGAAATGGTTTAGATACTTGACTTCCATTGATTACATTGACTGACTACATTGATTGACTACATTGATTACATTGATTGACTACATTGATTACATTGATTGACTACATTGATTACATTGATTGACTACATTGATTACATTGATTGACTACATTGGTTCTCATCTAGTGGTGCTAATTTTCCACTGCATGTTTTCTGTTCTTTTTATCCTTCAGGCTTATTGTTTTACTTCCACTTTGGTACCTAGTTTCCTTTGCTTCCTGGCTTAAAACTTTCCTAATGTCGGGATCACATAAGGACAACACAAAAGGCAAAACGATAGTGTTCTGTCTCTGCTCCGTGAACAGACTTGACTGCGCAGGGCAGGACAATACAACAATTCTACTGTGGTTCAAACGTGGAATGTTGTTAAAATGGATACACGATGACACGCATTACTAACGAGTTCACTAAAAATATTATCTTTCTACTGGATTTTTATACCAAGATAGATAGGTTAGTGTTCCATTGACGTTACATTTTAAAACCGAAATACAAGAACCGAGAGCTGAGATACATACGCGCGGAGTGACTAGCTATTGTCCTACTGTTTTGTCAAAACGCGATTACACGCGGACAATGCCGCCAGGCGCTGTGGTGGGGGTAAGACACTATCCTGTGGAGATTGCTTGCCCGTCTATCTATGGAACAGTCTCTTGGTTTATTGTTCTGTCTTCCAAACTACTGTTCACTCTAGGACATTGGGTCCAGAGCTGGGACAAAACAGTATTGTACTGTCCTTGTGTGATCGCTGCATAAATCTTATTATTATTACTAAGACTCTTTAAGCTTAAGTAATACATTAAATATATTTAGTATTGTACCTTCTGGTTTAAATATTATGCTGTCGTGTTCGCCTCTTCCGCTTTTAAATGAAATACACTTGCAATAAAAACTTGTCAGACCCCTCTCAAAAGCGTACCAGATTTCGTGGTTTTAGAATTCCTTTTTGTTTATTGATATTTTACTTTAATTTTTGCTTGCTCTTTCATTTCCATGGTATGCATGATTTTTAAACTGGCTTAATTTTCTTTCTAAAACATTTTCACAAGCTTGTTATCTCTTCTTTCTAACAAAGTTTTCATTTAATTTCCTCTCTCCAACCCGCAGTTGGAAACTAACACAAACGGGGGCAGTGTCAGTGTGTCGGGTCGAGTAGTGGCCACCACCACTGTCACGGTGGACCGCTGCTCAGCCAACTGCTCCGCCAATGGACGCATCATAGCCTCATCCACCATTGAGGTAATTAAACAATTATTCATTTTGTTTTTCATTTCTATGGCTATGGCAATATCTAGATGCTTAGATCCACCGACAATCTTCAAAACTGGAGACATTTGGTATAGGTCTAAAGTTGTACATCAAAAGGTGAAGGTGAAGAATATGGATTGGATTAGACAATTGTCATACATACGAGGTCGACTGACCCTTGAGGTAGATACTTGATAGTGTAAGATCTGTCAGAACCCGCCGACCAATCACAGGGCATTTATGTCTCTTATGGTTTTAATCGTTTTTAAAAGATGATCTATTAATTCTATTCATAATTACGTATAATACAACTCATGTATTCATAATCAGCGTTTTTGATCTACATGAATATGTTCATAGAATTCATCAAATTTCAAAGTTTGTTATTCAAGTTTTGTCCAAGTTATGTTATTAATCCCTTATGGGCCAGTTGCTTCACAGGACTTGAATATCCTTTGAAATTTGATGAATTGACGTTCTCAACAACCGGCCCTGATTTTCATTCTGGATAAAATTTACCATTTTTAATTTCTGCTTTCAAGGGACCAGAAAAATTAAACTTTTTATGCATACAAATTTCTTGTATCACTGAATTGTTATTTAATATTTGAAGGGGTATCCAAGCAGTTCAGGTGGCGATGTGGAAATCCATGTACCACCGAAGCAAGAGCCACCCACACCAAAGTCGGTCAAGTCAGAGTACAATATCAAGATCGAATCCAAGAATGATGGCTTCTACGGGACTAACATCAAGAACTTCACTCCTTCCGCTCCGGTGACGAAACCTGGTAAGTTTTATTGGTCATTGGTAAAGTCATTACTGTACCGAAAAAAACAAAACTTAAGCATGAAAACTTTTCATTTGCTAATCTTACGTATGTGGGTTTCACAGTTTTACATGGGAAATGTATGTGATAAAAATGTTTGTGTCCTAAAATACCTTTCCGGATTTGCAGGTTGTGAAGTGAATCGATTGATTCAAGTATTCTGGAAAAAAAGTTTAGTATTGTGCTCCCTCATATTATATTATTTAGGTGGTGAACGAATCGTTTTGGCACTCTCTCTTTTTCCAGGATGCAGTTCCGTCTAAAGCACTGAATACACACTAGAAATGCCTTGCATGTAGCCAATGTCGCCACAAATTTAATACCTTTAGGTTCTGACACTTTCAGCATGCACTTTGTCTATCTTGCACTTATCTGACATTGTATACCACCATCCCTTTTGAATTTAATTATGATTTTTGAATATGAAATTTAAGGCCCGATTGGCCAGACTTTTGGATCACGAAATACGCCCATGTGTTCTTCTTTTTTCTATGATTCAGAGGGAGCCCACACGATAGAACTATATTCTAGGACGCTTCTTGAAATTAACGAAGAAAGGCGTGTAAGGAGAATAAATGAATGTTCGAAGATGTCTGGGACGCCCGAGGAAGACATGGTACGATCAAGTGAATCATATACTTGAGTCGGGCCATGTCAAGTGTTAGAATAATAGAATACTATGTATGTGTATGAGACGATCTATGAATGTGAATGAGGCAAGGAGTTTGCGGGAAATGGCGTTATGGTTAGTTAGTCTTCTTATGCTCTGCAAGTATTCTGCAATATTGCAATTTCGTTCCAAGAATCTTGTTGGTACTGGAGACAGTGTCACATGTATTGCAGGGCACTTGAATGAAAAACACGCCATCTTCATCGTTGATCTTCTATCGTCAAATCTGTTTAATAATTTAGTTGGTAAATTAAATGGTATTTCAGACATGGAGAAGCACAACTGGGGCGGCACCGGTACCATGAGTAGCGGGGCGGGAGTGTGCAGCCCTCGGGGCACTGTGAGACTGCGCCAGCACACCTTTGTCAACAAGACCATCATCAGGCCAGAGCCCTGCACCACTTGCGGAAATCGGTAAGACCATTCACTCCACTGAACACATAATCTCTAGATAAAGTAATGAAACTAATGTCGAGTAAACTGATTTATTCTGTTCATTTTAGATTTTTTTTTTTTTTTTTTTTAATTCCACTCGAAGTAAGATAAAATTGACCTTACTTTAGGCAAACAGACATGTCGAAATGCTTAGCAAGATATTATTATGGTTTATGGTTCTGGAAATGATATTAAAAACATTTATAAGAATGGTTCACTTTTCTGCACTCGTAAATAATATACGTTAATACTCGATAATTTCAACATCTGTCGTAACTCGAATTGTTAGATTTAGATTTGCGTTTCCTCACACTCTCAATGTACTTGGGTCTATTATGGCGTGAATCTTATTTGTGAAGCCCCTATTTTGAGTTTGCATTTGGTTGGGATGATTTAGCATGGGTTGTAACGGGTCGTGTCGGGTCAGGATGAATAAGGTCGAGACAGGTTGGGATGGATCGGGTCAGGTCAGATCTGGAATACATAATTATAAAATTTAATCAACCCAGTTGGGAGCAATGAGAAAAACGTTAGTAAATTAATAGTAATATTTTACAAGCTTTAGAAGTTAAACACTTAGGACGGGTTGTTTCGGAGAATTTGAACAATTCATCAAAATTCAACGTTCATTTTCGGGTTCTGTGAAAGTCTTATTCAAGTTCTGTTACTACATATATCATTGTAGGCTAGTTGCTTGACAAAACTGAAATAAAAACAGAACTTGAAAAAATCTTTCACAGAACTTGAAAATGAACGTTGAAATTTGATGAATTGTTCAAATTCTCCGAAACAACCCGTCCTTAGATAGCAATATCATTCTTGTGTTGTATTGAATTGAGTGATTTTTTTGTACTACAGCATAAGATTTGCAAAGGCCGTAGTGAAATGCAGCGACTGCAGAGCCGTGTGCCACATGGAGTGCAAGGAGCGGCTGCCGCTGCCCTGTGTACCCAGCCACCTGACGCCCAGTGCCAATGCCAACCATATTGTAAGTCCCCCTAACATAACCTGATTTATTTATTTTCTTGTGAACATCGCAACAGTCCCAATTGCCGAAGCCAGTATCATGTGTGGGGACTGTAGCATCCTCAATTGGGGTATGTTGTGAGACTGAAGGAAGTGGGGAGGGGAAGAGGAAGGTTGGGAAGTACCTGGCTGTTTAGATCTGGTCACCAAACACGGTAATGCCACTATTGCCATTAAGAATCGAAATGTGGTTTGAAATGGCTTTAGCAATGTTTAGTGACCAGATCTGAATAGCCAGGTACTCTCCAACATACCCCCAATTGGAGATGTCATACTCCCACTGGCTGCATTTGGGACTCTTATTACAGTATACAGTAGAACCTCGTTAATTCCAAATCCACGGGACATCAAAAATCAAATTTCGAATTAACGAATTCCCACGTAATTCGAAATTTTATGAAAAAAAAAACGCCGAAAATCGATTTTCTCGGCCGCCTCTTCAAATCCGGGTGGTATTTTAGTTGTAAATTCGTATTAATACCAATTATTTCTATATTTTCGCGGCCGATTACCGTAGCGGAAGGCCCTTTAAATTCAGATATTTCAATAAATTCGTAAAAATGCTATATATTTACGCGTAAATCGAGATTTCGCTGCCGATTTCGGTCGCGGCCTACCCTTTAAATTGAGATATTCGTAAAAATATGATATATTTCCGCATAAATCGAGATTTCGCCGTAATTTTCCGTCGCGGCCGGCCCTTTATTTCAAATATCTGAATTTAAATTCGTAAAAATACGATATATTTCCGCGTAAAACGAGAATTTGCGGCCGTATTCTGTCGCAGCCGGCTCTTTAAATTCAGATATTCTAAATAAATTCGCAAAAATACGATATATTTCCGTGTAAATCGAGAATGCGCGGCCGATTTCCGTAGCGGCCGACCCATTAAATTCAGATATTTGATGTAAATTCGTAAAAATATGATATATTTCCGCGTAAATCAAATTTTATCGGCAGTTTTTCGTCGCGGCTGGCCTTTTAAGTTCAGATATTTGAAGTAAATTCGTAAAAATATGTCATATTTCGGCGTGAATCGAAATTTTTCAGCCGATTTCCGTCGCGCCGTATTTTTTAACTCGGATATACGAAGTAAAGTTAATAAAAATACGATATATTTCCGCCTAAATTGAAATTTCGCGTCCGATTTCCGTCGCGGCGGGCCCTTTAAAATTCAGATATTCTAAATAAATTCGTAAAAATACGATACATTTACGCGTAAATCGAAATTTCGCGGCTGAGTTTCGTCGCGGCCGACCCTTTAAATTCAGATATTTGGTGTAAACTCGTAAAACTACGACATATATCCGTGTAAAACGTATTTTCTCGTCCCTTCAAACTCAGATATTCGAAATAAATTTGAAAAAGTACGACATTCCAGTGTAAATCGATTCAGATTTACAAAATAATAATACTTATTAGGACGATGTATAACCACGTAAAAATACATTTTTCGGCGTTTTACCGCCATGGCTGACTTTTAGATTCAGATTTACGAAATATTATGATTTATTTTCGCAAAAATGAAATTTTTTCGAATTACACGAAAAAATTTTCGTGCGCGGTCAAAAATCAATTACAAATTAACGAATTTCGAATTAAAAAAAATTTTGTATGAAAAAAATTTTTGCGGAAATTTTTTTGGCGAAAATTTAGAATTACCCGTTTTTTCGAATTATCGGGGTTCGAATTAACGGGGTTCTACTGTACATATACAAAAAAACTTCTTCTCTGGAAAAGATGTCTGCGGGTAAAGTCTCTTGTCTTCGGAATTTGATTCTACTTGATAGTACAAGTAAAAAGGTTTAATAACCATTAAAATTAATTGATAACAGTCAATAATACAAAATTGTAAGATAGTTTTCAGGTAAAAAAGTTTAATTGTATTTCGGTACTTAACAAAAAAAATTATCGATAACAAAAAAAAACAATATATTTTTTTTAAAGTTTTTCTTTTAGTTCTACCATCATGTAGACTCACTTTCCGAAGTTAGTGCACTAAACCCCCGGACACCCTGTATATTATGTGATAAATTAGGCCATTTTTTTACCGCTTCAACATACTGAAAAACGAAATTTCAAAAAAAAAATTAAAAAAAATGAATTTCTCTGTATATATTTTAAACCATATTTGTTACCGTCTGTCCGCAGGGCACGATTGCCGACTTCACTCCTAATGTGAGCCCCATGATACCGGCGCTGATCATCCACTGCGTTAATGAGGTGGAGGCACGCGGCCTGTCTGAGGTGGGCCTATACCGGGTGCCGGGCTCGGAGAAGGAGGTCAAGGCGCTGAAGGAGAGGTTCATGCGCGGCAAGGGAACCCCTCCGCTGACCAACATCGACATCAACGTCATCTGCGGCTGCATTAAAGACTTCCTCAGATCTTTGAAAGAGCCTCTCGTCACTTACACTCTGTGGTCCGGTAAGTCTATTTGAATTTTCAGATTCAGAATGAATTAAATACATTTACGAGTGTAATCCCAAAAGTAAGGTCTTCTGTTCTTTTTTAAATACAAAGAAACAATTGTTTTTTATAATTTTTACATCTTTTAAAGCTTGAATATTTATCTATTTTCTACATAATCGACATTTCGGTCATTGCATTTTTGTAAGCGCTGAGGCAATTTTTGTACACGCGTGTCATGCCAGCTCCCCGCCATGTCATGGAGAAAGCGTTGAACCTCATCCTTCACCTTGCCGTCGCTGCTGATCCACATTAGTTGTCTTCCGTGAAAATTCGAAGGACCCATTCTGCACCCACCTTCTGATAATGTCAAAAACATCAGAAGGTGTTCGCAAGATGGGTCCCTGGAAAACTCACAGAGGAGACTCTTCTGTGAGTAGGATTGAGAACAACAGCCGTAAGATGTAATTTTTTTTAGATAAAAATCTTGTAAACTGTCTCAAATCCAAAACCTCAGCAGTCTTATATTATGTCTCCTTGCGTCTACTGTGAAAATAATAATGAGATGTTTGTCAGAGTAGGATAAAGAAATAACTATGTATTCAGTTAATCTGTATATTGACACAATAATAGGTAACATTTAGTATTGCTAACTAATGTCTGACTTGGAGGAGATCTGGATATAGAAATGAGTATACACTACTGTATACAAAGCATTATCTATTCTGCCGTAATGCGCAAAAAGGCAGCTGGAAATTTTCAATGGTCACATTGTGATATACGAAATTTTTCATATTTATCAACCTATTATAATAAAAAGTACATCAGAATGTGACCATCGAAATTTCCAGCTGCCCTTTTGCTTACAACAGCAGTATTACCAACTCATTCTGGTATTCATATCATATACTGGGAGATGCCAGTGAGGATATCATTATCTCTATATGTTACTAAGAAAAGAAGACAATAAATCATTATTATTATTATTCTAACACTGCTTTACTCAAGTTAGCGACTTTATAATCCCACAGTAAATAGGGATTTATGTTAGAAAACCTTACTTACTTACGTAGGATTGTTTGGACCATTTTTGCATTTTAGTCTGTAAATGACCGAAGATACTTCATAAGTGGGAACCTTATAAGAGGGTTTCACTGCATATACACCTGTGTTACACTATCTATTATAATATGGAATGTACCTAGTTTGGTAGTTGGTAGGGCCTTAAAAATTATCTGTCTTAAAAAGACAATAAATAAATAAATTTGTAAAACTAATGTATGTATGCAAAATTGCGAACCTTCCAGATTTCGTGTCCGCTACCCAAATGGAGGAGAAGTGTGATAGCGTGGCCGCCACGTACCAGGCCATCAGTGAGCTACCTCAGCCCAACAGGGACACCCTCGCCTTTATGATGCTGCATTTACAAAGGTAACCAGTTATAGCAGTATAATCTATCACCTCGATGCCGTAACAGAATGGTCAGAATTGGTCAGAAAAGTTAGAATTTAATATAACAAATGAGTAACAATGACCTATACCCGCTCCCAGAAGCCCATAGTTTTTTAGTACAGCATTAAAGGGCAAACATTGTGCCGGGTCAATAGCATTAAAGATCTCGGTATCGTCTTTGATCCCAACCCCGCAACTTCCCATAGTACAAACTCCTGGGGTTTATTAGCAGAATATGTAAACAGTTTAATGACCCAGTTTAGTGGCGCTATAGCTCCCCTGCCAAACACTGTACAGACAAGGGCGCTCTTGTGAGGTGTCAGATAAAAATAAAAATATATTATTTCAGACACAGGTTAAAGAAAGAACAGATATGCCAATACGAGCGACGGGAACAAACTATCATGAACGGGGCGGTAGGTTGGTCTTGGGTGGAATGAAATCTGCTTACAGCAGTTATTTATCATTTTTAATTTAACCCATTTACGCCCAAGACTAAAGTAATCGTAGAAAGAAGAATAAATTCATTTTATGCAGTAGGAAATAGAGTTTTTTAACAAAAATAATAAAAAAATATTTAATTTTTTTTTATTTACTAGAAAAAAAAGTGCCGTGCTCAAATGGGGACACTGGGCACATTCAGTATGGTATTTCTCGAAGGATGGTTTTTCAATACACAAAGTTTTTTTGCATTTTTTGCACTCCTAACGTGCCTTACTATGGCAAATAGTGCATCGCAACTGTTTTGTCAACTTCTCCGGAAAGTGGCCAAAACCATTAAACTGTAAATTGAGCACTACAGAGGCTGATGGGTGAAATTGTAGCTGGTCCATCTTCACATCGTTACTAAGTATGTGTAGATCGAACATGTATGTAAATAACACCCACCACCACTTCTTGCCTCGTATTGAAGTTCGATACGTTGAAATCGACTGATCGGCTTGATCGACACCGTCCATGCCTCTGTTGCAATTCATACTTGAGGAATATTTTCATCGATTTTCTTCTTTTCGATTGAGCTCGGAAGAAAATTATCGTAGTTTGTTCCCATTGTACAGACGCTGTTATCCAGCCAGCGAACAAACAATATTTTATTGACCGTGTTGAACCGGTAGTCAAAGTCAGCACGACTTTTCTTTTTCATCTCCTTGACGGGTGTGAGAGGACATTTGCTGGTCCTACCCTCACGTACAGTTCCTGTAGCGCGATAGCCAGATTCCCATAAATCCCGCAGCAATGCATAGCTAGTGAAAAAATTATCGAAGAACACAATATGGTCTCTAGGATCTGTGTTTAGCTTGTTCAACAGGTTTTTCACAACTCGTGTACTCAACGGCTCATTGGTGGGTATTTGCGACTTGCCGCAATAAATATCAAAATTGTAGCAGTAGCCATCAGCACTAGCGAGCATCCATTTTTTATAACCGAAGCGTACAGGCTTACCTCGAATAAATTGTTTCGATGGATGACGTCCAAAATATTTCACCATGGATTCACCTATTGACAGATTTGTGTGAAACACTCCCCATTGCATAAATTTCTTCATGAGAACCTCAGCAAGGGTTCGCATCTTGAACATTTTATCTGATGTTTCAGCAGCTACAGTATTATGACAAAAATGTTGGTACTTTTTGATATCTAAAAATCTGTTTCTCGTCATTGCCTTAGAAACAACAGGTACATTACAGTCCTCGTCTAAAGACCAAAATAGACGTTCGCGAGGCAAAGTGTGATAACCAGATAGAGATAGAATGCCCAAAAATGTTTTCAACTCACCAACGGTAATATTTTTTTTTTTTTTTTTTTTATTTATTTTTTTTTTTATTTATTTTATTTTAAATGCACATTTACAGTTATACATAACCAATAATAAACATACATTTTATTTTAATTTATTAAGTAATAATAGCGTTTTTGAACTGGTGAATATTAAGTTGGAAAATATCTATATCAGGGGACAGGTAATTTAGTAACATAATCATTTTTCCGAGCGGCATTACTAATGGTAATATCATGTCCCGATATTATAGAAAAATTTGAGTTTTATGTCCCCGACAATTATACAAGAGCGCGCAGGCACAGAACCTTTGTCGTTCCAAAATGCAGAACCAACTTACCATTAGTAATGCCGCTCGGAAAAATGATTATGTTACTAAATTACCTGTCCCCTGATATATACACGGTGTCCGGAAACTCGTAGTACAAGCGGGAAACTGGAGAATCTACACCACATGGGGAACCCAAATAAACATAAAGTTTTTTGATTTGAGCATTTTCAGGAAAAAAAAAAAAAAAACAAACAAAAAAAAATATTTTTCGGCTATTTCAGGGTTAAATTTTTTTCGGAATTCGATCTGAGACGCGCGCCGACGCGCTGGGTAAGGTTACTTACAATATTTATGTAGCGATGTTCCGATCTCCAATTCAAAACATAAACGTCACATAAATAACACATCGTCACATAAGCACAGTTCGTCCGTCCGATTGATTGATTATAGCACTATTTTAATCATGCCGGAGTTAATTTTTACCTCGTTTAAGGCTTGATAAGTCTCAAAATCAAAACAAAACGTACAACTGTTTTCAAACACTCACACTATCAAAACAATAATAACGCACAATAATAGTAACTCACACTAACATATCAAAATAACACACACTTTGATTTAATGTTTGTTAATTAATCTGAAAACAAAAAAGGGTTAATTATAGCTTGTTGACACGTAAATTATACGACTACTAGACAATACCGTTATGAGCAAACTGAAGTTGTCGCGAAACATGCTGAGCGTGGGTGGCCTAAAACCGGACGTCAGCCATTGTCAGCCCATCAGTATAAGTCCACGGGTATACGGGTATAAGTCCAAAATTTGAAGAAATTAGTTTTTGATGCAGACTTGAAACTTGAAATAAATTAGGTAAATTTTAGATGTCGCTGTCAATACGCACTTTTTTATTAAAAAAATCTTTTGATACACCTTAATTACATAAAAATAAGGTAAATATTCGGAATCACTGGACAAGGATCATATGAAATATTTTTAAATAAAACCTTCTGATTTACCTTAATTACTATAAAAAGAATCTGACTGCATTTGGGATATTTTTAATTTTAGCATTTTAATTTTTAATTACGTAAATCGAAAATTCACTTTCGTTGTATGGGATGACAGCTGGAATGATTTCTGTTGATGACATTTTTCTCTGGTTGGTATTCCTGATACGAGTAGCTAGAATTTGAATCATTTCAGAATGCAAATTCTAGTTAGGTACCGTTTTGGCCAAACTCGAAAAATAAAATATTTTTATGTTACTTAAAAAACTTAAATTATTTATATTTAGGTATCATTATAATTATTGTTTTATTTAACCTAAACTATAGTGACCTAACCTATAATAATCAAACCTAAACTAACCTAACCCATAATAATCCAACCTAACCTATAATAATCCAACCTTACCTAACCTAACCTATATCTTAATAATAATCGAACCTAACCTATAATAATCGAACCTAACCTATAATTATCCAACCTAACCTAACCTAAATCCTCATAATAAACCAACCTTACCTATAATAATCCAACCTAACCTATATCCTAATAATAATCATACCTAACCTATAATAATACAACCTAACCTATAATATCCAATCTATCCTAACCTAAATCCTAATAATAAACCAACCTAACCTATAATAATCCAACCTAACCTATAATAACATCACTTTTTTTAATTTTTCTATTTTATAAAACATACCTAAATATCTTTATTTTATTATTCGAGTTTGGCTAAAATAGTACCTAACTAGTATTTGCACATGGTAAAAAATATAGCCACTCGTATCAGGAATACAAACAAAAGAAAATTTTATCAACAGAAACCATTCTAGCTGTCATCCCATACAACAAGAGTGAATTTTCGATTTACGTAATTTAAAATTAAAATGCTAAAATTAAAAATATCCCAAATGCAGTCAGATTACTTTTATAGTAATTAAGGTAAATCAGAAGGTTTTATTTAAAAATATTTCATGTAATCCTTGTCCAGCGATTCCGAATAATTACCAAAAATAATAACTATTTGCATTGGGGGCAGTGGAAAATATTTCATTCTAAATTTCGATTACGTAAACTTAAAATTAGCTTTGGTTCTGTGAAACGAGACTGTCCATTTCAAACATTATTTTCAAATGTCATTTTGTTATGTTGGTATTCTTGTTACTTTACGAAGAAACGAACGCCTAGAGACAAAATCGCGCGGGTATTTTTTTTTTTTTTAAACTAAAATTCCGCCTAATTAGTATTTACCTAATAAGAATGCATTGCGTGCATTGTGAAATTTAATAGCTTGATTTTTTTTTACATTAAAATCTCTAATCGCGCGGGCGTTTTTTTTAATGTTAAGAATCAAAAAAAAAAAATTTCGAATTCTTCTACAACTTATTAAGTTTGGCTCTCCTGAACATTTATCTTTTTGGACTTGCATCCGTATGCTTCTCGGGTACAGAATTTGTTGTTGATACGGATGTGCAATCTGCTTCGTGTTATTTTATGGAAACTATAGTTCGTCTTTCTTTCACGTGTTTCTTGAACCGAGCAAATAGAGACAGCTATAATTTTGTCATATTTTGATGATAGCTACGTCTGTCGGCCTCCTTACACAGTTGCCGAAATGTTTTTAACCGTGAAGCGACCGAATATTTTATTATTATAAAGAATTAAATGATGGGCGATTTCAAAATAATGCTTTAAATCCTCAATTCTTTGTTTGTTTTTCTTTTAAATAGTTTTAATTAGTTAGGTACTTTGATCGTCACTAATAATTCACAAGAATTTGACCAAAAAAAAAATCAACTTCTGACTCGATTTACTCGAAAACGAAAGCTCAAATCAAAAAAAGTTATACCACAAAATCGACTCCAAATGTGATGTAGATTCCCCAGTTTCCCGCTTGTACTACGAGTTTCCGGACACCTTGTATATTTTCCAACTTAATATTCACCAGTTCAAAAACGCTATTATTACTTAATAAATTAAAATAAAATGTATGTTTATTATTGGTTATGTATAACTGTAAATGTGCATTTAAAATAAAATAAATAAATAAATAAATGTTTATTGTTTTGTGATGCATACAAATCAGAATATTGAAGAATCATATCGATTACTTCCTGATCAAAAATCTTCTCAAAAATTGAAACAGGATTTTTACCTTTGAGATCAGTAATTAGGTTTTTCCATCGTTGTTGTACATTATTCTTATCAAAGGCATGTGATCGTAGCTAGGCTCGTATTTACGCCAACGGGGCCCAATATTGCATCGTTTCCTTCTAGCGGAATTCGACAAAGGCTCTTCATCAGAATTGTCCCAATCTTCTTCGTTTCTGTTTACAAAAACTTCGATATTTCCAGGAATATCTCTTGGCATGTCATTGGTAATAATATTGTCTTCATCGCCTTCTTCTTCGTCAGTGAGGATACTTGTTTCTGGGGGAAGAGCAACGATATCAAATTCAACATCTGAGTCCTCTTCTGCCATAATAGCATCAAGGGCCTCCTGGAGTCCATGATAGTTATCGCTTACTTCAAATTGCCGTTTTGACATATTTACGTGCAGTCAAAACTCTGTAAAAAAAAGAATATTTTACTCTTTATGTGCCCACTGTCCCTATTTGGGGACACCAACAAAAAAAAGTAGTTCACAGTTCAGTAAATTATATATTTTACCTTATCAAATTTTTATTCCAAAGTAAACAAAGTGTTCAATAAGATTATGCAGAAAAATAAAAAATTTACGAACGTAAACATATAAAAAAATACTTACATTTGGTAATCACCGCGACTCTGAGATTCACTTTATTTATGACACTAAAATACTGTTTATAAATGGTGTTATCCAAAATGTTTGATATAAAATGTAAGACACATCAATTAACTCGACAATAATGCACTGTTAGCAAAACTTACCACATTAATAACAAAATGGTGGGTAGATTTGAAGGCGTCCTCGTTTGGGCACGGCAGGCGTAAATGGGTTAAGCAAAATAAAACAAAATAAACTAAAAATCTGGGATCGAGTGAAAAGGTTTTTTTTTTATTTATTTGCAAACACTGAATATTTGGTAAGAGTAAATAATTTTCCCTTTTGTAATTAACATATAATTTACTCACTGCACTAAACCATCACTTTGTATTTTGGGTCGCTATACTTAGACATTTATTATTTACACAGTGTGAATGCACATGAACACATGAATCATTATTCCACAAAACGTTCCGATGTGTGCAAGCCGGAAGTCAAAATACTAATGGTGACGTATTTTATTCAATAAACGCGCTAACCCCGCTGTTGTCATTATAGGTTATCACTTGGTCGCCTCCAGGCCATCGAAATGGTATTCAAAATTGGCTTTAGGGCAGGTCTATTTATTCTGACATCAGTGATCGCAGATCACTTTCTGTATGACGTATGCGTAATGCCTATGTTTTACTGCTGTTTACTTAATTTTTTACCCAAAACTTGTTTTTGTTCCCTAATTGTTTTAATTATTATATAGGTAATATATAATGATAGTAAGTTTACTAATGTAATATTTTGTTCCAGAGTTGCGGAATGCGTTGAATGCAAAATGCCCACAGAAAACCTGGCCAAGGTATTTGGGCCGACCATTGTGGGATATTCAGACGGAGACCCGGAGCCCAACTACATGTACAAGCAGACCATGCAACAATATGCTGTAAGTTTTGCCTGTTCATGATATTTATTAACCAACCATTACATCTTTCTAAATATATTTTTGATATGCAAAAATTTAAAAAAAAAAAATACTAATTGCTAATACATATTATATCATGTAATTTGTAAGCTGCTGCGTGTGAGATAAAACATTCACAATTTTTATTATATTGTAATGGATAATTCCAGGTGATGATGCGTCTGCTGGACATCAGCTCCGACTACTGGGCGCGCTTCACAGGCGTGCTGTCGTCGGATGGGTCCTCAGTGGCGGCAACACCCCCTGCCAGCGTCCTGCGCACGCCCTCTCTGCGCCCCCGACTCAGCACAATGCCCGCCCCCTCCCTTGGCACTACGCCCCGCTCAACCTTTGCGCGAAACACGCCCAGCGACGCCAAGTCCTCTAGCCATTCCTCCAAGCGGGGATTTTTCTACAACTCCACCTCGCAGGACAGGTACGAGGAATTATATAATGTTTTAGTATTGGATGAACCACAAGTATGAGTAAACCATTTTAAAGATACCCTTGCTTGTGTAGTAGTGTACTGGATTTTACATTTTGAATGCACATTTGGATGCAAATTCAAATTTTAAAAATCTTTTAGTAAAAATAAAAATAATGCACAAAGGATTTATCTCATGGAGGAAAGAAGCGAGAGCAGGTGGTCCTAAAACATTTTGTTACAAATAACCTGACAATATTTGAAAATCTCCTACTACCATCACAGTAAGCGGAAAATGTTGCTTGTGTCATGATGGAGGACTTAGCCAGCCGAGGAAATGAACACACTACGTCTGGGTGGGACCCAGACGCGATTCCAACTCAGCCACTGACCAGTCCTATAAGACTTTTGTTCCTATCTCTGGGGACGGAAGTCTGGGGTACAGGGGGAGAATTTCAAATTGACATGGCCACCCACTTGCCAAGTGTTAGTCGAATTAGCAATAGATGGTGCTAAATATTTTTTATAAACTTAATTGAATAATTTAGTTGTGAAATATAACAAAGAAAATCTATATAAATAAAAATGTAAATGTTTGTTCAAAATCTTAAATCTACAAAAGTTCTTCACCACGTACTTGGAAATTTTGTCACAACGTTGCATTTGAATATCAATGTAGTCACCAGTAAACTAAAAACCAAAAACAGTGGCATCTGCAGGATGTAAAAGCAACACGCATTATTATTTATCTAAGTCACAGCTACGCGTGGCAGAGTACAGCTAGTAAATAAATAGAAATATTAATGTTAGATAGAAATTAAATGTCGAGTTTAAACAGTTTACTTCATCATAACCCGACTATTATCGGGATCCACATTGAATGAGTTAAAATCCATTGAAAATATATTATTACTGTATTTGTTCTACCACTATATATTTCAAAGGAAGGCACTATTGAAACTCTTGCCCTCAATATTTGCACACAGTTGAAATTTGAAACATGAGAATGAACTATTTTTACGACTCATTTAACCCCCTAAAACCGTAACCTGGGTCACAAATCGAATGAAAAAAAAATCGCCCTAACTTCCCGCAGGATCGTTTCATACGCCTGCATATTCTAAGAGTGGCGCGTGCCTACGTCATTCTTGATGCCTAAATGGGAAGATGTTTAGCATGCCCCAAGAACAGGGAAACATCGCAGAACTGATGCGCTATCTAAAAAGCCTTTATAATTAACCAGCACCAGACTATGTTAAATAATTATTTTAATTAAATAATGATAATGATTCAGTAAGGAATTTTCCAAACTGAGACCCCTTGACCTGAGAATATATTATTATCTCTTTTAAAACTTAATCCTAATATTTTAACTCTTTTCTTTTATTCCAGCAATTCAGTGCAACGCCGCCACAGGAAGTTTTACGGATCCGTTAATGAATTCGACAAATGAGAACCACTGAGATTATTAGTCAGATTAAATTAAATCTATTATAATAATGTTATCATCACAGAAAAACAATACTGCTGTCCACAGCCAAATATTAAGAGTCTAAAAGCTTTACCGAATTGAGAGAAAACAATTGTTACTTGTAAAAACCATAGTAACAAAATCATTGTGGAACCGTGAAACCCTGTTCGTAGGTAGATACAACAGTAATAATTATTGCTTTCCTGTGATGGTGATATTGAACTCATATCATTAAATGTAAATGGTATGACGTTATGCTTATTTAATTAATAATTATTATATTGTTAACTATAGATCCTTATAATTTTTCATACACTTCAATGGTGTTTTTTGTTTCTTTAAAAATACTAACCTCTTTTGCTTATAAATTACAAATAAATTTAAATAATATCTCTAATTAACGAGTTACCAATTTATTCAATTATTTCTCTTTCTAGTTTTGATGTAAATATTGTATGACAAATTTAACTTCTGATTCAACTGTACGAAATTCAATATTCATGAAATGCCAATTATTTTGGCATTCAAAAATCAAATTATTGTATTCAAAACATACTTTCAAAGTAAACCTAAATATCATGGTGGTCAGCGTGCAATACTTCAAACGTGACTGAAAAAAAAACAATTAATATTTTGAGAAATAAAACTTTATTCATTTGCGAGTAAATTACTTTTTTTACTAAAAAAATAAACATTATTTTGTCTATCAGAATTTAATAAAATATTCCTTTATGAAAATGAAAATTTTGTTCCTGATTTATTCTAAAGTTTTGCTGATTTGCCAAATATTTCAGTAAGGCATCAAAACATTTTGGAAAACTGTCACATTTGCAGTATTACATTCCAACCGAAGATAAAAAAAAAAACTTTATTTTATAGTGTGACTTCATTTATTTTCAAAGAATATTATTTTTGTAGTACCTTTTTGTTTATTAGAAAATATATCTGGTTTCTCCATTCTTGCCCAAAAAACATTATGGTGTATATGCATATATGTATATCTGTAGGTCACTTTTTTGTAAGTCATGTTTTCTTCTTTTTTAATTTATGTATAACCAACTAACATTACGCTTTATAACCAGTTATTTTTTAAATGACATGTTAATGTTATTATCCTTGTATTATTGTGGTAATAAACTGATAAAAAATATACATTAAATATATGTAGTAATATTATTTGAATTCATTTTACACCATTCCTCTTTGCATGCAATTTAATTAAGTTTGTGCATTACTTGGCTCAGCATCTGATTACAAAGGGCTGCATAAGGATTCAACTCTACCATCTGGAAAGAAGTTTTACATTACCATTGTATAAAAATAATGGTATGAACATTTAAAACGCATTGCTGCATATTTACAACAAACTGATTAAAAATAAAAATAAATCTGTTCATATTCTCTTCCTCTCTTCTGTAATCTTCCAAGATGATTATTCAGTTTATTGGAATAACTTATTGAAGTTTATAAACCTCATTGTAATATCGTAATCATTGAAGAAGATAATATTAATAAATCTCAATGAAACATAAAGGCACAGGTTGCAAATACATATTCGAGTAGAACTTTGGAATCGGACAAACAATAATGTTGGTAATTCTTAAATTGAAATTAATAAAAATGATGGAAGGTAATTAGGTGCCGATAGCTCAACAAGGAATTTAAATCCATATTTTTTTTAAAGTTCGTTTTCATAGTTAAATTAATTCTCCAAGTTAGAATTTTTTTAAGCCCGCCCAAACGACCATAACCCGAGCGGTAAGAGGTAGATGGGTGCGTCACGTCTGTGCTCTGCATGTCTACCGTGGGTAGGCATTTGGATGAAGATTGTGTTCAATATTAAATTTCATACTAAAATTAATGTTTAACGTTAGAATTTGGTATCACGGTATTATCCATATACATATCGTCGCATTAATTCGTAGACTGCGTAACTCCAAATTTTTCTAAAATACGTTTTTAATGCCATCTGGTGTTAAAATTAGACCCGCATCGACTAGTAAAACTCGAAAATTTAAAAAAAAATTAACCTTTTAGATAAACACAAATTAGGAAACTGCGTAAAATTATGGTGCCATTTTTTCTCGCGAATACTTCGTAACTCCTTAATTCAGTATTGGCCGGTGAGCCGTGCACGCTTGTTGTGTTTTTGACTGAGGAAATTTATTTACGGTGTAATAGTTTTACCGTGAAATTAACAGATAAGTGGATTAATCAATTTTGAACATTTTATAACCTTAATTTTAATTGTGAAGTCACGAATAGTGTTTTGTATCTGTAGTCTAAACTGACGTCTTCTGCACCGTGTGATGCTCTGCCGTAGCTCTCTTGTTTTATGTGCCTCTGCGGTTTCGTAAATACCTAATAGGTCCTTGTTCTGTGATTATCTCTTCTTCAAGGTCACCATCTCTTTACAAGTGGATCTCCTCCTGATGCATATCCGGATCCGGTTCTTCACTGTCCTCTTCAAACAAACCCAAAATATTTACGGTGGAACGTGCGGCAATTCCATCTCGTCTCTCCTCAGACACAGTCCGTTCTCTGTCAGGCATCTTCCGCGGGTCAAGCACATGTCTTGGTATGCCATCTACTTCGATGTTGTTGACTGAAGTAAGTCCTGTCACCCTTCCATGCACGATGTGCATCTCCCATCTACTGGTTTAACCGCAAGAAGATCGCCCACTTAGAGCTCAGTCAATACTTCCTCTTCTATATTCACTTGCGCAGAAGGGTGTCTCCACAAGTGTGAAGTGTGAACTATACTAGACAGCGCAATACCTCGATCATCCTGACTTTTTGCAGCCAAAGATTGTACCGAAACACTGCCTGCAGGGGATCGCTTCCACTTCTGGCTGCAGTTCTCTTAATTGTTTGATGATGTCGTTCAACTATACCGTTTCCAGCTGGTCGGTGTGCCGCGCAAAATCTTTGACGAACATTCCATCTCTTACACTTATCTGTAACACTGTAGGAACAAAATGCAGTACCATTGTCCATGAGAACTACTTTGGGCGGGCCTCTTTCCCGAAACACTTCTTCCAAATGTCTGATAATCGAAGCTGCATTATCTGACTCGATTTCCCGCCACACGGCAAATCTACTTGGACCGCAATCGATAAATGTGAGTAAACATTTCCTACCGAAATGAGTAACATCAACTGCCAAGCGACTCCAGGTTGTCACAACATTAAGATTACCCGCTTCATGAGATGATGGTGGAGGGTCAATTGTCCTGCATTGTACGCAGGAACGCACGCATCTATCGACGTCCTTTCTTCTCGCCTCGGGATCGACCAGCCGGGCAAGATGAAGCGTTCACTTTACTCCAAAGTGATGCATGAAGAGTTTCTACGCTTAAAGCACATGTTTGCTCACCAGTTCTACTTTCAAGTCTCTCCCACCTATCTTCACACTCTGAGGAGTCTCTTTCACAACGTTTCCTGTCATGGCTACTCTTTGCCCGGGTCTTGCAAACCCTAGTAAGTACATCAGTTTTATTTCTACAGGACAACAAGGGTGATCGACAATGTCAGATCAAATTCTTCTACAATCTCCTTCATCAACTCCAAGCGTCACTTAACGATCATCTCTGACACGACTACTCCCGGTCAGTGTAGATCTCACCCAGCACAAAACCGTCGCCGAATCTGTAATGATCTCCAGAGTTTGAAGATTTCACTTGAGAGTCAGATTTAATCCCTTAACCCGGAGGCTGCCGTGCGCATCTATGTTTGATTCAAGATTCCGGGCCCTCGCTGCCACGCGCAATCATACGTGATTTTAATTTCATCTTGGATATCTCGGAACTTTCTGTATAGATGGCGCAAAACTCAGGCTTAAAAAATAATTTGAACCTTTATCTAGCGACATCTCTACACAGATGTGACAAATGATTTTGTTTATATTATGAAAGACCTCGTCAAACTGGAGACTACAATATTTCCCCTCTCAGTGTTTGAATTCCCCGCGCGCGCGTAGTTGTGTTAGTGTATCACGTGGTTCTTTCTTATCTCGACGGTTCGCGAATACTTAGAATCTGCAACGAATCGTGGTTCTAACGTTATTATTTTAACAAATTGTTTTTATTAAGTGGTCATATTTTTAGTGCAAATAAGTTTTGTGGTAATCAACATGTTTTGTTTTTTTAAATGAAATAAGTTGTTATATCCGCCTTTCGAGTGAAAAAGTAATAATATACATTTTATTTTAATTATCTGTGTTTAGAAACTAATTATTGTGTTAATTTGTCTTTTTTCCTAATTTTTTTTTTGTGTAACCCTCCATCATGGCTCGACGCGACTTGTTTGATGACCAAATAAGAGAATATTGTCTCGATTTTATATCTGTTAAATTCTTTTATTGTACACAACACCATACAAAATTCAGGTATGAGCTTCCCCGATTATCAGTTATGTGTGATAAGACAAGTAATCGCAAAACACCACAAAAAACTCAACTCTACTCAACTCCTCATTCGTCTCATCATGACACACCATTACGTCTGAGCCAATACCGGTAACATCAAAACAATCCAAGCCATACAGAGCCTGCCATGTTTGTGCGAATACAAAGCTTAAACAAAGTCGCAGAAAAATGGCTCGATATGTGTTCCCAGTGTAATGTGGCATTGTGTATTCATTCTTGTTTTAAAGTCTACCATTCGAATAAAAACTATTAACATAAATAATACGATAAGAAACTGTAAATAAAAGTTTAATAAATAATAAAGTTTAAAACAATAATATTATCACAATTGTATCGTGAGAAATTTAATGGTGAGCCGTTGCAGAGGTCCCACTTCGGAGACGTGAATACTGATATTACTATAGTATGTCTGTATGTGTTGGTGAGATTACTGATTTGATAATGGCGGCGGGTCGAAGTTTGTTGATGTTTCATAGATAGTTTTTATTCGTCAAATAATGCATCAATTCATAAAGATATCTTGTTTAGACTTTTTAAAAGTGTAACGTAAACAAGTTTTTTTTGTTTTGGTAATAATTTACAATCTCTGAGTGCTGAGGATAATAAATAATGAGGCAATGTAAAATATTCTAAAAATCCTTGGCGTGGGAGTATGTATCTTGTGTTTACTTTCGGGCAGCAAAAGGGTTAAGGAAGGAAAAGTACCAGCATTTACAAGACTTAAAGCAGACATTAGAAAAGGATTACCACTCCTTTAACGATAACCTTCCGCATCATTAAAATGCATCTAAATAGACTGCCTCGACATACACATACATTGTTGTGTTTTATTTTGTAAATGTAAAATACCTATCTCCCAAATTTTCCGCTAGGTTGTTCATAAAACTGTTCGCAGAAAAGTATGTATCTTTTGTAAAATGCGTATCTCCATTCTCGGTTTTTACGTAAACTTCCTAACTCCGATTTGAAATAGAAAGCCTTAACTTACAAAAGTTTAATGATTGAAAATAAATTTCCAAATATATTATATGTTCGAAACATAAATAAAAAGAATAAGCCGTCTTTCATTTTTTTTCACTATGAGGTTTTTTGTGCCTCCTGTAAAATTTTACATTTGGGAGTTACGCATTCTACGAATTAATGCGACGATATGTAGCTCACAGGCCAACAGTTCGAAGTGTACTCGCCTGCGGGGTTAAACCATCGCTCTTACGTAAATTTGAAATCATTCTGAGTTACTACCTATTAATTTTTACAAAAACGTTAATTTTGGGAGTAGGCGATTTTATTCACGGTCACCTCTACATTTGAGCTGCTAATTATTATTCATACCGATGTCTAAAAAATACAAGCGTTACAATGCAATTTATCGACGTTCCAGGAAGTTTTTACGCAAAAAATGATAGATGTGATCTGTTCTCTGACATTATTATATAAAATGACATCATATTAACATGTTTTACAATAATTGTGTGTATTAATGGATACTTGTGAAGATCACAGTCACAACCATCGAAAAAACTAAAAACACAACCACAAAAAAATCATCTCGGAACCTAATATCATACAAATACAAAACTGTATGGCAACCTTTCCCGTTTATTTGCAAAGTATGCCATGTAACAGAAAGGATGTTTAGTTATTACACTGTACAAATTTAACATGGAGGGTCGCGCAGTACATTGGACGTCATATTTCGTTCGACCAATCATGGGAGCATTTGTAGAATATAGTTTATAAATCACTTTTCAAGAATGATTTATTAATTCTGAGAGAAAAAGTATTGAATTATATATGTTTTTTGGTCTACATGAGTATATTTTTCATAAGTCAAAATATATTTTACTCAACTTCCTTATTAGTAGTGTTTCAAGTTTCTGGCTTTGATATTCAGTTATGACCATTACCTTTTTATTTTCTGTTTCATGTTTTAATGATTAAATCTTCTAATGTTGCGTATACACTTGCAAACCGAAGCAATTGCTTCGTTCCTTTCCCATGATTCGTGGTTCAGCTCACGCTTTAGTTTGTAAATGTATATGTCCGCTTTGAGCATGGTGAAGGCTTAGATTAGGCAAATAATTAAATAAATATTAATGACTTGAAATATTATTGTTAAAAAATATATTTATACCTGTTGCTTTGCAAAAGCACTTCCGAGCTTGGCAGCTTTTTGGAAGTCTTTTCTTGCCTCTTCGATGTTTCCTTCCTTTCTGAACATCACTCCCCTTTGGCACAATGCTTGACTCCCAGCTTTGCCTTTTCCACCGCTCAGTTCAATAGCTTTCGATAAGTCTTCCAGACATTCTACAAATTTAATTGTAAACATAAAATAATACGTTAAAAAAAAACTATGCAAACAATGTTATATAATGAGGGTTCACAACTGGTCGAATGCGGAACAAATTTTCGTCGATACCACAGACATTTGAATATATAGACTAGAAATTAAAGGTGAGGGGTAAAATCAACTGTTGAAGAACGAAGGGGGTAAAGCTGACTGTGATTCGTCAATAAATCTATCTGACAGTATATAGGCATCTCGCATTTTAATATCACCATTTAGTTCTTAAAAGTAAAATCTGCTTTTGAATGAATAGACATTTTTACATGGGAGCGCAAATTACTCGCCACGTTATGAACAAATTTGCCAAGTCCAAATTCGGCAAAAAAAATTTCTTCTATTTTCAGAGTCGAATATTTTGTTTACGTATTTAGTTAAGACACTTTTATAAGTGTTCATAATTTACTTCCCAGTAACAACGATGCGCACACTTGGGAATCGCTACATTCGACCAATGTTGGAGGGTTGTCACAACCGCTATGTTCCTATTAATAATAAAATATTGAAATCTTTAAGAAAGAAAAGTAAACAACTAAAAAAACAAATGAAATTATATGCACATAGTTTTTACCAGCGATTCCTAAGAGTATTTGGAATAAAAATTTGGACATCATTTTGCCTTCCGATGACATTTTTTCAATTAAAAACAAAAAACATGATTTTCTATCACACATCGCCACTCGGTATAACCTAGCGCATTACGTGATATGCACTCCTTCTCGTTCCAGCAGTACCGTACATACGAAACAAGCGCGTACCTAACACGTGGTACCTAAAGCGCAAAAGGCAAAGGCACATCCCTGATTCTTATGCACACGGCTTTGTATTTTGCGTCCAGATGTATCTCGATGTGATAGTATATGTTTCTACAACTGATCCATATTATACGATGTGAATATGCTTAAAATAATGCTTACATATGGAATGTAATACGACAATTGGGTTTATTCTCTTTTTCACATCTATTTTTACATTTTTCATATCACAAGCCACCATTTTGCCGTGTTATTTCGTAAAATGCCTCGACCGTAGCTCGACGCTAGTTCGAACAAGAATGATGACGTCACATTCTCAAGATTCACGGGAAGCATACGCGAGCCCAGCCGGCTCCAATGGAACCGGTATGGGGAGTGGGGAAATAATACGCTTTCAATCACTTAGGGCAGGTCTACTAATATTCATATGTCTATGGTCGATACCAATAATTACTATTGGGGATATTGAAAATAATGATTATTTTCATAATTCAATACTCTCACTAATCTGCTACCCTAAAAACTGGCGAATTAGTGAAAGCGGTGGATTATAGTGCTTAAATACGAAATATGCAAAAAATTAAAACAGGATATTTCGTAAAATTTACTTTTTTGTTTTCCAACTTAAGGTTTGCGTGAAAGATCCATTTTGTAAACTTATTCAACAAAAATCCTGGCAGAACGAAACACATGCGACATTTTCTAGAATACACAGAGGACTAACCGTAATGTCATAAAAAAACAGTAATGAACCCTGGTGACTAGTAAAATGGTCAACGAGAGCAAGCTAGACGGCGGTTGAGCGTGTAAAAGTAAGATAACCCAACCCGTCGGTGTACTAGGTGTAGGTAGGTACCCAGCAGACTACTGAATTTGACATACAAATACCAGCGAATTACAGAGCTTGATTTTGTGCTTTCAACTAGTCAAAATAACAGCGGATTATAGTAGTTGTTGGATAATCAAACAGAAGATTGATTACTGAGAGAGTTATTTTACATTGTAACCATGGATGAAAAAATTATGTTCAGGTCATAGGCCATTTTTTTTTTGCTAGATTAGTGCTTGTCTGATAATGAAGATATTTTATAATCAAAAGTTTTGAACAAAAAAATAGTTAACAGCAAAAATTCTTGTTAGAAGTCGATCCCCGTGAAAACTAGGGTAAAAAGTAGTTCCCAATATCGAAAAAGTTGGGAACCATAGACATATGAATATTAGTAGACCTGCCCTAAGTGATTAAAAGCGTATTATCCCCACTCCCCATACCGGTTCCATTGGAGCCGGCTGTGCTCGCGCATGGCCTCAAGTGAAATTTGAAAACGTGACGTCATCATTCTTGTGCGAACTATGGTCGAGGCATCATCGGTTCATTTTACGAAATAACACGGCAAAATGTTGACTTGTACTATGAAAACTTGTAAAAATAGATTTGAAAAAGAGAATAAACCCAATTGTCGTATTACATTCCATATATAAGCATTATTTTACTTTATTTTAAGCATATTCACATCGTATAATATAGATCAGTTTTAGAAACATATACTATCACATCGAGAAACGTCTGGACGCGAAACACAAAGCTGGTTGGTTGCTGGGAAGTAAATTATGAACATTTATAAAAGTGTCTTAACTAAATACTTAAACGAAATATTCGACTCTGAAAATAGAACCGAATTTTTTTGCCGAATTTGGACTTCGCAAATTTGTTCATAACGTGGCGAGTAATTTGCGCTCCCATGTAAAAATATCTATTCATTCAAAAGCAGATTTTACTTTTAAGAAGTAAATGGTGATATTATAATGCGAGATGCCTATTTACTGTCAGATTGATTTATTGACGAATCACAGTCAGCCTTACTCCCTTCGTTCTTCAACAGTTGATTTTACCCCTCGCCATTATCTTCTCGTCTATTAATTCCTATGTCTGTGTTGGGAACCCTTGGTATATAAGAAAACCATAAATGTGTGTGGGCATTTCAGTCTCGGTATTGTAAATGTTACATGCTAGTCAACTGATATTGATAACAATGTAAAACAGATTTTTCTTAAATCAAATAAAACACTTTGTTTATTAACCACGACTTTTAAAAAAAAAAAAAAAACAGATTTTTCTAGTCACCTTTTGTATCTCCTCGCAGTTGGTAAACCTGTGCTCTATTGTTAAACGTAGCGGCTCTGTTAGGAGACATTTCAACGCATCTATTGAATAACACCAATGACTCTTCATATTTTCCATTCTCAGCCATTTGTATTGCTGCTATTTCACATTTTACAAGATCGCCGTCTTGAGATTCCTCTTGGAGGTTATCTGATCAAAGAACAATCTGACTGAATAGAACATAACATTATAATAATTCATACGGCAAATGAAATGGTTAAATTATTGTTTCAAATGAATATGAAATACTTTTACCATCATCGTTGTCTTTATCGAATTGATCTGCAAATACTCCTTCACCCAACGGTAGTGATGGATTAAAAATACTATTAAGAATAACTTTGTCACGATCACTAAGCTCTGGTAAGATAGACATTCTCACTCCGTCGATGTAAAACATGCAATAAAGTAATTCAAGAAGCACACTGAAGCAAAAATATTCTATGCAAAATAGTAAACAATTTAATGTTACAAGATCTGTTAATTTATTCAAAAGCCTGTTTAAAACATGTTTGTATTAAGTTGAATCAGCAGGTAACCTTACAAACAAGATTTTCTCTCTTAATGAATTCCAAGAATGTGTATGTGTTGAATTCCTGAAAAGTCAAACATAAGTGAAATAAAATCCGTGAGTAAATAAAATACAAATCTATATTCCTTATCTATATTTGATTAATTATATCTGATAAAACTTACGGTGGTTACAAAGTTACAAAATTATAAATATGAATTGGGATATTAAAAGTAATTAACCAACGATGAGCAGAATTCAAGCACTATTACAATATTGTACACGGTTTTGTTGAAGTGCAATAACTTGGAAGTACATTGATACAACTCGCAAGCTAAAATAACTTAATGTAAGAATTTTTTTCTTTATTCACCGAAAATACAGAACCATTAACAATGATAAAATGTTATGTAGGTAGGAACATTGCAACTGTATCATAACAGGATCTGAAAATAATAATCTCTTCGCCTCCCGAAGTTATTGCACTTTAATTTTTGTATTGTAAATTTTTGAAACAACCAAGATATAGAATACATAGATTGGACCTCGCTATACCAAACACGACTTGAGACAAGATCTCAGGTAAAATCAGTATTAAAACTGTATTAAATCAGTATTTAAGCTGCTCAGAGTACTCAATAGTCGAGATTTTTTTCAATATTAGAGGACCTGTCTAGGTTTCCTATATATCCCTTTAATAATATTATAACAATTAGGAATCATTTGTTCCGATTTTGCAAACGTATTTTCTGAAATCCGTATTACTTCCAGTGCATCTTGTCCAGCAACTAGCTACGATATTCATTGGTCGTAGGTAGATGGGAAATGCAAATTAAATTTTTATTGCACAAAAAAAATGACCTCATGGCATTGCTAAGCCGAGATTGCAATTCATCAATGCTCAAAAATGGAACACATTTCAAATATTGTTTTATTCTGGATTATTGAATTCAAATAATTCGTGATTTATATTTCGGGATTATTGATCCAAAGTTTAAAATATCTATTAGATTGTTGAGATAGTTGAGTTTAATTTGAAATAAAATGGCTAAGGACGGGTTGTTTCGGAGAATTTGAACAATTCATCAAATTTCAACATTCATTTTCGGGTTCTGTGAAAGTCTTATTCAAGTTCTGTTATTATATCATTGTAGGCTAGTTGCTTGACAAAACTGAAATAAAAACAGAACTTGAAAAAATCTTTCACAGAACTTGAAAATGAACGCTGAAATTTGATGAATTGTTCAAATTCTCCGAAACAACCCGTCCTAAGAGTCATTAAAGAAGTACAATCTTGATAACAAAAGATAGACTGCTAAAAGAGGTAACGTTTTAGAAAATATTTAAATTGCACAAGACATTCATTAAATTAACTCACAATCTCGTGATTCGCTTTACTCCTTATCTTAAATTTTTGTCTTTTTGCTAATTAGTGAAAAATAATAAAATCAACTAAGCATAGTAAATGGTTTATAAACATTAATCTAATTAATACAAGGTGAAAAAAAATTATAATTTATTAGTATACCTTAGTCTCAAAAGCTTCAATAAAATTAGGGTGTAACTTTTGTACACAAAAAACCTAAAATATTTTGGATTACCCTCATATTTTCACATACATGACCGACTAGAAATTGCGATTGGAAATTCTCATCTGGGATTTTCAATTCTCAATTTCAAGATGATCCTAGAGAAATAGAAAATAAATTCTCTAGTAATCCTTAAGACAATATTTCCATTGATGAAAATTCTCGTTAATTTGTGCAAATGAGAATTCACAATCACAGTCTCTAATTAAGACGAGACCACAAAATCAACATTTTTATAAAAAATGTCAACATCTTAAGCTATAAGATCCATATATCATCAATATTTCATCAAACGTCCTGGCAATTGAAAGAAAAACATGTTCTCTCTTCAATGGTCAGTTTTGATGGACAAAATATCAATTAAATTGTCGATAAGTCTTTGGATGTCCTTCGCTCTCACACTTTTCTAAATATCAACTAGTACTATGCAGTGGCCATCTTAAAAGACATTTCACTATCAATTCTTTATCACTTTGTCAATACAAAACTCCTGTACACTTTGTCTATTTTATCAACTGGTAACACTTGGCCTACAACTGTGAATAACTACGGCAGATGAGTCAATGCAATAGTTTATCAACACATTGTAAACACTTGTTTGTTCTGGGTAAGAAAGTGGACAAGTATTTGGTCAATGTGGGCCATAGTTTCCCCGAAGAACGATTACACAGCTAAACTTCACAAGTACACATTATGTTAATAATAGTATAAGATCACTATATTAAAATATCACAGTCCCATTTAATGAATCGTTCTATCATCCAACAGGAATGAAATCAACAAAAACGTCCATTAAATTAAGAGCCAAGAATATCAAGTATTACTTTCATACAGAATAATTATATTTCGCTTGGCTCAGACTGTTGAAAATACTTATTACAAAGCGGACTAAATAAATATGACTTCTTAGGTATAAAATATTATAAGACTAAATAAATATCCACTAAAACTTGAAATATAATAATAATATTGGATAAAAAAACGACAAAATTATCCAGAAATTTGCAATATTCGTTACAATGATGTTAAAATTCTTAAAATTACATAATAAATAATATGTATACATTCTGATATTTAGACATCCATTATCAACAATCAGGCCAACATATATATCCATTTAGAAGTAAAACACAAGTATTTCTTACACTTAACACGGACAGCATTTGTTTGAATCTACTAAATGAAGCAGAATGCTCATAAATTCATTTCACTTCAAAAGTTAAATAATATTACATTTCTGTTAAAGGATGACCATAGATAACAGAACTAAATTCAGATCATTCATGTCTTTCATAGAAGTATTTAAAATTGATCTCGAGGTATAGATTGACTATCAAGATTATATTTCAGTCATATTCTGAAGAAAGATCAATTTTTTTGTTGTTGTAATTAACGGATTTTTAATGCATCTATGACAATATTAAAAAAAAAAAACCATATCTTATATACTGTTCTGTGGCCACTCTGTAGTCTAATACTTCTTAACGAAAACTTTCTAACTGAAATTAAATCTCTGATAATAATCAATTGATCGTACATATGAATATTGTTAAAAGTGTGAATGCATTTAGAAAATTCAAGTTACAAATATCAGCACGTAAAGTCAATAATATAACCAAAAACCCAAAGCCAAACCTCTTACAACATTGATTACGACAGAAAGAAATCAGAATTTCTGGAAACAAATCAAATGCTTGGTTTTTAGATTCAACACAAAAATAAACAAAGTAAAAAAATGTTGGAACACTTTTATAAACAATGGCGGCAAATATTGAATAAAAATACATTGATTCAAGTGTGGCCCACCACAATCAACTGTCAATACTAATAAGGACGGGTTGTTTCGGAGAATTTGAACAATTCATCAAATTTCAAGGTTCATTTTTGGGTTCTGTGAAAGTCCTATTCAAGTTCTGTTATTATATCATTGTAGGCTAGTTGCTTGACAGAACTGAAATAAAAACAGAACTTGAAAAAATCTTTCACAGAACTTGAAAATGAACGTTGAAATTTGATGAATTGTTCAAATTCTCCGAAACAACCCGTCCAAAGGATGGGTTGTTGCATAGAATTTGAACAATTCATGAAATTTCAACATTCATTTTCGGGTTCTGTGAATGTCCTATTCAAGTTCTATCATGTTAACATTATAGGGTATTTACTTTACAGTACTGAAATAATAACAGAACTTGAAAATTAACTTTGAAATTTTAAGTATTGTTAAAATTCTCTGAAACAACCGTCGTAAGAGTATTATTAATATATCTATCAATTCATCAATATGAGCGTGCGCAAACACTCAACAGTGTCCTGATGATTGATTTTTGAGGTAATAAGTCATGTTGCGCTTCCTCTACTTTCAGCAAACGTTCCAGACAGCCTTGTAGTGTCCATCATCAGGTGTGAAAATTGTGTTGAAAAGTGTGTTTATTTGTGTAAAAGTGAGACCACATTGTCATGTACAGGTCTATATAAAACATTGGCTAAAAGAGGAGAAAATGCAAAACGGCATTAACCCCAAAAATCAATCATAATACATAATATGTTACTGACCGTTAGAATCTTAAATCAAATCACTCGATCAATGTTGTCAATAGTAAAAATGTTATCGAGTGTGTGCGGGCGGCCAAGAAAATTGAGAATCAATATTCATAGTCTGGCGATGAGAGGTTAGAATATCTATTTAAAATAAGACACACTCCAAATATTGATGTGAAGCAAGAGCGTTTTAAATGTACAAGTTCCCGATACGGAGCCGCAGGAGATAAGCCGCTATCTTATGAGAGTAAACCCTCGTGTCCCGTCTGGCCCCCGGGGAGTTCGCAACAGACTGACGAGATTCACAGGTTGGGGGGACAATACTCGGGGCTGGGACATGTGTGCGGGCGAACTTGTGGATGGTGAACTGGTATGCGGTGGACTGGCATTTGTCCAACTGGAGTTTGTGGAGTTTGCGTTCGATGAATGGGTGATGGGTGAATTGGCGGCCGGTGTACTGCCATTTGTCAAACTAACTCTGGGTGAGAGAATTTCTACAGGGTTTTTTTCCTTTATTCTGTTTACAGGTTGTATGCAACTGGCTTCCATCTTTATCTGCAGGTTAGTAATGCTGGAAAGCAAACAATTTCAAGTTTATTTCAATTTCATGTTGTTTATCTGTAATATTATCACTAAACGGTGTAAAATAAAATCATAACCAAAATCAAGTACGGTTCCATGACAATTCAGAACACTTTTGAAAAGTGATATAGTCATTAAAAGTGATGATTTTTTTTTTGCCTAAAACTTAACCTAATGACATCAATCGTTGTGAGATTCTTCTTTTAAGTCGGGTCTCCTGCGACAAAATGTTTTCAAAACATCCCACAAAAACATTGAACAGCGCCACATGATTTTTGCTTTCCATCTGCCACGGAAAACAAAAACGTTGTGGCCCTGTCCCAATGTTTTTATTTTTGTAGGTTGTTTTCAAAAGATTTTTCCATAGTAGACAAGCCTTTAGACTTACGAAATGTTATCGTGCTTTTATTTTAGAATTTTACCTAAAAACATTGGCAAAATTGGCATAGTATGCATGCCTAAATTTAATCCCAGAAAAGGGAACTGAAAAAAAAAATTTGTACATATTTTCATATTGATGGGAGCATCATAAATTAATGGTTTTTATCTTTATGCTTGGAAATTTAAAATCAGGTCCACACATATTTTTGTCAAAGTATAAGAGTTAATGTGTTTTGTGAAGTCGACAGCCAAATAAAAAAGACAATTCATTTCGCTCCCTACATTAGTGGGCTGGTTTTAACAAAATTTTAACGGAATACATATTACCAATAATGACTCATTGTATAGCGACAGTTTTTATTTAAATGTAGTTTTTGTTAGTTGAAACTTTCACTTTGCCTCCAAATCACTTCCTATTGATATTTTAAAAAAGATCTCTGGAGGCCATTTGGGTTATTTGAACCATTTGGGACAACATCTGAGAAAGGTGTGTGTACTTGTGTTAAGAAAAGATACAGAATTAGTATGATATCGTTTGGCAGAGATAAGATTTGAAACAAATGACAGCGACTGTTAAGCAGATTATAACGATTTCCTAACCCTTTCAATGTACAATTCGTTGAAATTACTCACTTTTCTTCGGCTACGTCTTCTGGAGATCTTGCTTCACCTAATATTCTGAGTCTGGCTTGCTCGTATTCTTGTTGTCGCTGTTGAAGGGTCTTCACAGGCCGCGCCTTGCACTCGCCATTGGAATTAGAGCCATTTACCCCAACAGGACGTTTGAGAATTTTGACAGCGGGTTGTTGGGCCATCAGTTGAGCCCCGATGGAGCCGTTCATGTCGATGAGTACTTTCACAGACCCGTTGGATATAATTTGACTTTTCTTAGGACACTGTTCTGCGGCGGCAGGTAGAAAATTTGTGAATTTACGGTCTAACTGTAAGAAAATTGACAGGTGTTATGCAAAATATTTCAGCGGACAAATGTACCGCACAACGATATATCTCAATGAATATTTCAGTCTCAAAAGAAGCTATCACATTCAAATATGTACTGAATCGTGCAAATAGTGAAACTAACCCCAATATCGTCCATATCTTCCCAGCTTTCATAAACGTCGTCGACGGCAGCCATCTCGATTCATAAAATTAAGAATTTGCCATAGGCAATGAGGAAATTACTTTTTTATAAAGTGTTCAAAAAACACATGTTGCACAATGAAACTGAATCGGGAAATTGCTCGGTTTTCGCACTCATAATAATTTGTAAACTAACCGATGGCTTCATGAGAAAAATGATCAAAAGAATGAGATTAATTAGAGCTTAATATGTAATTTCTACAGCGCGAGATTTGGAAAACAAAACTAATTTTGACAATGAGTAAATAAGTACCTACCTCGTTTTAACAGAGTTCTTATCCAGTTTTAAAAAATGGTCTAAAAAACGATTATATCGCACTTGCCACTTTGTAACCATGCCGTGATTTCTAAAAATCAGCGTAAATCGCTTTCGAATGACTTTTGCAGTGTCAAAGCTTCTGCTTGAAATGTTAACAATAACAACCAATCGCATGATTATAAACATACGACATAGTATGATTTTGAGAGTAATCTAAATGGGTACATAACCACAACATAAATGTTTTTTAAGGGCAAATTATTGTTGGGTTTGGTCGAGTTCGAAATGTGAGCACCGGAACCATGTTTATGAATTATGTAAATAATTAATGATATAACTAGACAAAAGTGTAGTTTCCCACCATATTACTTTTTACGGCAAAAACTTTACATTTCGATGTTTATTTTTTTTAAATTATGGTACAATAGGAGTTTATTTTCAAATGATTAATAAATATTAAGTTGCTCAAAACAAATTAAACGGTTCCACGTTAAAAATATTTTCATTGCCAATTTCCTAGGTTTTGGACATTGGGGGGAACTTTCCAGATAGTTTGACGCGCAATCATAATAACCGAACCAAAATAATGTCCAATGATTTTTTTCACCCCGCAAAATTTAATCAATCAGTTCTCTTACATCACCACGTTAGGAACATGGAAGAATATTATTACATGTATTCGTACACTTCTGAAAAAATACATGTGTCAATAAAATTTGGCTTTTATAAAAAAATCTCGTCACCTCTTTTCATTGGCGTGAAAGATATACTTTACTTTTAGCACATAGACAATAAATTTTATTTACATTAGCATAGAAAATGACAATCGTAGAAAAAAGCTTAGATTAAATTAAATGGAAATTCCGTTTCACAGTGGCGCTGGCTTTTGACATTTTGAAACTTTGTTTTGTATGAACTTTTACGGAGTTTAAGATTTTCTGTCGCTGTATGTCCTTTATAACATCATTGTCATTATATTAACTTGAGGATTTGTAACCGAAAACTTTTCAAATGGGTTGAAAATCTCAGCTCTATTATTACGCTTACAATCCTAACATGGCGGACGATATTGCATGCAGTCTCCCAGATACACAAACTCAAGGATCGCAATTAGAATGGACCCAGGAAACGCCTCCAGTTATTCCGACGATGTGGGGTAGGCTGTACCCTACTAAAGAATCATTCAAAACGCTTGGTATCTGCCGAAACATCAGTTCGGAATCCTTACACTCGTTCACTGATTACATCGGTAAAAATTGTTTTATTTTGTCCAAAATTACCAGTCTCTTTGCTGACTTCCTTGTAATTAAATATAATACGTTTTGCAGATCTATCAGAACCCCACTTTAAATTGGGGAGATCCTTAAACTGCGATCTAGTGGTAAAGAAAGGTTTAGTAAAGGAGGATGTATTGAAAAGTGTAAGCAAAGAACATTTTGTTATTTCCAGGGAAACATGGTAAGTTGTTATGAAGATAGTAATATTTATATATAAGTAATATTTTACTCTCTTAACATATTTAATGTCTTAACCGTTTTTATATTAATTGTAGTGAGCAACATTCCCCGGTCATTCTGCATGATTTATCGTACAATGGAACATTTATAAATGGCTTCAAAATAGGAAAAGGAAATAAACAGATACTGGAAAACAAGGATGAGATATCCATTGCGCAGCCCTCTGCTAAAAGTAAGAATTTTATTACACAATTAAAACATTTATTTAGGTTGTCCTGTTTTTCACCTTATAATAGTTTGCAACAAAGTTTTAGCTAACACAAACCTTTTCACTAAATTCTTTTGCATGATTTGTTTTTTTAAGTGTTCTCCGTGTTTTAATGTTATTAATAATGGTGTTAATATCATTTATAAAAGTGTGTTCACATGTGAATAACTAATTGTTGCAGTGTTTGTTTTCATGGATTTATTTAAGAACGATCAAGACCAAGTACCGATACAGATATCACAAAAATATTATTTATCAAAACAACTTGGTGTTGGAGCTTGCGGTGTTGTAAAACTTGTCTACAATAAGGTTTGTGCACACTTGTAATTTTTTTTAAATAATTTTGCTGAAGATTATTATTAATTTGTTGTTGTGAAAACAGTTTAATTAGACTAAAAATTATTAAAATAATCATTTCGATTTTTATGGAATACAAAACTTTTTGCTGTTGACACATTGTTTGCGGGTATTTTTCCATCAACTCTCTGCTGAAAAGCGGATGATTTTTTCTAATTCGTACGCGAAATTACTTTTTACATAAAATATTTATCTTTTGGGGGCTTGTCAAACAAAAAGCTATCATGGACTGTACTGTCATCTGCGTAACAGTGAATTGGTTGGTGCACACGACAAAAGGTCATCGTTGTGCAACAAGAACAAAGTCGGAGACAGAACCGATCCCTGTGGGACGCCATCATTTATTGAGTATGAGGAGGGGGTGAAACCATGGGCAACCGTCGAAATCGACCTTTCGACGCTCTGCTGCCATGCGGGCAGGAAGCCATTTTTTTGCTGATCTGGAGGCAGTGCTCGAATTTTGACCTATATTGGAGGTTGCCCACCTCTTTCCCACGGGGTGCTAAGAAAAGAGATGGTTTCCTCCTTCACCGTACACTTATTTTTTTTTTATTTATAAAGGAAGCTACTTTTTATAAAAATGACTACAGACCCCCAATATCCAGGCATACAGTGTAAGTAGGCAGTATGCGAGTGCAGTCTTCCTCTGAATTCTCCATGACCTGATAGTATCTGTGTTAGTTGATGATCCAAATTGATAAAAGCCTCTTCCATTTTGGCTTTAACTGAAGGGAAGAAGGAGAAGGTCCATCTACCCGTATTCGACCTATCCCAACGTTTTTGCAATTCACTCAGAGTGAGTTTGCGCATCTCTTTCAACAGTTGAGGGAGAGGTGCGGCTCCACCAGGTGTTAAATCAACACCCAGGTAGACAGCTGGCCTTCCTCTTACCAACTCTTTCTTAGTCAGCACCTCCCTTATTTCCAAGTCAATGGACAAAAAGCCGGCAAGAACCGACTTTGAAAAATATACGAAGAATAAAATCAGAATCGCTTGCGCTAATAAAACTTTAGATTCCACTTTTGATTTTGGAGTCTCTTTGTCGGCTTAAAAAATAATTTTCTCTTCTGGCTTTCAACAGATTAACATGTTCTAATTAATTGGTAATTTTATTGCGAAAACCATAGATTTATTTGTGAATGTGTTTACAGATGACTTGCAAAAAGTTTGCGATGAAAGTGATTGCCAAGAAACGTCTCACAAATGGACAAGTTGTTCATCCGCTCAATGACCCCGACAAAATAATGAATGAAGTCACTATTTTAAAAGCATTAAAACACGTAAGTTTTGCAGTAACAAATGTATAGAAAAAAAAGTCCTGTTCTCATATAGAGGGCTTTTTTGCAACTTAGCGTGATGGTAGACCAAATACTGTACATGACGAAAAGAATGACCTCTAGTAACTTATCATAATTCCAATAGATTGATGATTGAAAATCTATAACGATATAAACCACTAATGTTGTTACCACTAATATTATATATTATATATATTGTTTAATTATGTATTATATGTATATTAGTTAATAAATAAAAAAAAAAAAAAATAAAAAAACATTATAAAATATCTGCTCTATATATCGATATACACATTATAAAATATCTGCTCTAGCCGTGCATCATATCGACAGAAGAGGTAGTGGACATGCCGCAAGCCGTTTACATCATCCTGGAGCTGATGGAGGGGGGTGAATTGTTTGACCGTGTATCTGCAAGCGGCAGACTGTCGGAGCGCTGTGTCAAGATCATCTTCAGGCAGATGGTGCTGGCCGTCAAGTATCTGCATGACCAGGGTATCACGCACAGGGACTTAAAGGTGAATAATATTCTTATACGGTATACTGAAATAGACACGGTTTTATTTGTCATTACAATCTCAATTAAGCAGTTATTCAGTACATATAACAAGTAGAGAAGCATATATGAGAGCTGTTCGAAAAGTAACCTCCGTTTAGCTACAAATAAAAAACCCGCAAAGATACAAATATTTTATAATGTGTCTTTTAAAAGCTGCAGCTTTCCACTATTTTTTAACATATTCGCCATTTAAATTCAAGCACTTTTCATAGTGTTTCACAAATTTGCAAATTCTTTCTGCATAAAACTCCGCCCCCTGGGAACGTAGCCAACCTGTCACGACATTTTGAAGATCTTCATTGTCATCGAAGAGCTGCGCCCCAAATCACTTGTCAGTGAAGGGATGGAAATCAGATGGAGCCAAGTCCGGGCTTTATGGGGGATAGGGGATGAATAATAATAATACATATCCCCCTTTTATTCTATTTATTTATTTGAACCCCCATTGGGCTTTTGCATACGTAGATACAAAAAAAAAATATATATATAAATATAAGCAATTATATGTATTTTAAGCAATTACATTAAATCGATATAATTTATATTATCAATTGGAATATGTAATTTATAATATATGTGCCTTAAAAATTTATGCTGAACTCTTTCAATTTTATGTGAATGTATGTTGTATGAAGGTGACCAGAGTGAGAAATTATATTCAAGAATGATTCTGACTGGTATTATGTGCAGCGTTTTGGGTGTACATATTAATACACATTAATATTATACTTTTGTTTCCATTATCTATGGGTTTTCTGCTAAACGTCCAGCACAAAGATATTAGAAGAACGATATATGCTATGTTGGCCGCCGGACCGTAGCCGGAGTACTACCTAATTAGGGTACTTTGAACGGTATCGGGACGTGTACGCACAGAAATCTGTTCTATGTATTAGTGCGGATACCTTAGCGCAAGCGAAGGTGTGCAGTAGTATTGGTGAACAAAACCGGCGACACTCGGCAAAACAATTCCACTCAGTACGAACTGCTCATAGCACATCTCGTTCTTCTAATATCTTTGTTCCAGCACATTGCTAAAACACACACTGTCATAGATATTTTTGCAAATAATATAACTTGTTTCAAGAAATATCTCCACGATTTCTGTACTTAAAAAAAAAGAAAAATAAATAAATAAAAAAATTGTTTAGTGGTTTAGAATTTTTTTTTATAAATACTCTTTAAATTTCTACTTATATTACTCTTTATATTCTACTTATTATGTGCTTCAATCTTTGTAATTAAGTTTTAAGTTTTGTATATAAATACTGTCATTGTTTTACATGTTTGCTTATGTGAATGTGCAAATGTGATTGCTGCAGACACATTAGTCTAGGGATATTTATAATTGTACTTTTTTATTTTGTAATCCATAATTAATGTTTTTATAAATATCCTGTTTGTGTCTCGAATAAATAAATAAAAATAAAATAAAAAAATTTCCACCCGAGGTTGGAGATTGTATATTGTGGTAATGTCAGTGACCTTTGTTTAATTATTTAAATGACGACAGCCCGAGAATGTCCTCCTCCACAACGCAGACGAGGAGCCACTGGTGAAGCTGACAGACTTTGGGCTTAGCAAGTTGGTGGGCGAGGAGAGCTTCATGAAGACCATGTGTGGCACCCCGCTGTACGTGGCCCCCGAGGTGCTGTTGGCCGAGGGGAAGAACAGCTACGGGCCGCAGGTGGATGTATGGAGTCTCGGCGTCATCCTGTTTATATGGTAATTATTAAAATTAACCATAATTAATATACTATAATAACCATTTTGCCTCACCCCATCCCATTGATTGTCTTTAGTGTTTGACCATATATTCTCTCTCGTGGGATTAAAAAAAAGTGAATTCCGCTCAAGGCTCACAACTGCATGGAGCTGGTATGAGTCTGACTATCACATCCCCGTTTGGGATATGTTGTAAAGCTAAAGAAAGTGGGAACGGGAAGGAGATGGGGGAAAAGGAAGGTTGAGAAGTACCTAGCTATTCAGATGTGGCCACCAAGCATGATTAAAGCCATTTCAGGGGGTGAATATTTCGATTGTGATCTTTGATCAGTTGTTACTTCGTTATAAGTCGAAGAACATGTATTTAAAATGACTGATTTGGGATTTTTTTAATATAAATTCTTTGACAGATTTAATACGCCTAAATTTTGAATGAGAGAACTAGTTATAATGCAAGCAGCCGAAATAACAAATGGTAATATTTTTATAGTCTGAGAATGCCAAATTCTTTTAATCTCATTTCCTAAATCTGTGTATTTTCTTATTTTTTCAGAAACAGATTTTTGAATATTACAGGAATTCGGAATAGCGACTTCAACGATATAAGCTATTTTTTTTAAATTTTGTCATGTAAAACTATATCGGGTCTATTATGACTAATCGTTCGGTCTGTTAGTATAGTTTTATTATAATATATTTTAGAAAATTAATTTTCTAAAAATGAATTTGGTTCGTATTCATAATTTGGTACTATATTACGGCAGTCAATCAAGTTATGTTCAATTTCCAAACTTTGGTGAATTATTTTTAAAACTTGATTGTGCCTAAATGTATACTCGGACGGTGCTAATATAGAACATCCCGATATAATATGTTCTATAGTTTCCGGAAAAGCCAAACATTTTCTACATAAATCATCAATTTGATTTGTATCTTTGATTATATGCTTCCTATAATTTTTAGTTTTAATGACTCTATCCTGAATGGCAATCATAAATCCTTCTATTTTTGCGCTCAACTCTCCAATACTCAACCATTTGTTTGACGAAAATTTGTCAACATACATTTGGTTGAGATAATTAAGGTGTTTTGCGTGTAAAATTTTATTTGACCAGGAATCTAATAATTCCTGGTTGGGATTTATAAAAATGTTGGCATTCTCGTCGTATAAATTTAAAGGTGTAATGTTTCTACCTGCCTTGCAAATTATTTTGTGCATTTCTGAGCTATGAGCTTTCCTATGGAAAAAATTTCTTAGCATTTCTACCTGATTATGTTTCAAAGAAGTTATTTTGACTATACCTCTACCTCCTAAATTTCTAGGTAAATTAATTCGTTCTATAGCTGAATTTGGATGATTGCAATTAAACTTTGTTAGCGTAGTTCTAATTAATCGTTCTAAGTTATCTAAATCTGTATTGGACCATTTAATTCTTCGAAGATCGTTCTACATTTATCTGAACCAAAAGTCATTTTGATATTATCTGAAAAGTTTTTAACTACCTCAATCATTTTCTCTAAATTTTGTTCAGAATTCGAAAATAATTTTATTATTGTTATTATTATTATTGGGGTTTGAGCCGCCAGTAGGTTTTTGTCTGGTTATTTAGAACTGTCTGGAAACTAGTCTTGAAACTGACCATTACAACAAAATTGAAATGTGTGCTAATATGGATATTTAACCTGTACACCGCTCAACAAAATCAGCTCGGAAATCCACCGTGTGCGGTTCGATTTTGGTATTTTTTTATTTATCATTTAAAACACTACTACAATAACAAAAAAATATGGTCACAATTTATGATACAGACAAAATACAAATTGAATAAACAAAACAAAATCCATAAAGATTTAGGTATTTATCGACTAAATGGTGGGAGATCGGCGCCGCCGAGAATTGTGGACTTTGTTTTTTCACATACAGGGTGCGGCACGGAAACTTGCTGATTTGAAAAGTCAATAAAAGAAAAAGTACTTTATATATCGATTTAATTCTTTTTGTATCGTCTAGTACACATTCTGAATTTTTGTTTGAACTAGTTTTAAAAATGACATCGGGCAAATGGCGGCCTTCATTAGTGATACACTGATCTACCCTAGATTTGAAGTTTCGCTCCACTCTTTCGAGCATATCGACGGGAATGTTGGTGATGGCTTGGCGGATGTTTTCCTTCAGGTGTTGCAGGGTCCGGGGTTTGTCGTTATAAACAATGGATTTGAGATATCCCCATAAAAAAAAATCGCATGGTGCCAAATCGGGGGAGCGCGCCGGCCACGGTACGTCACCCCTCAAGGAGATAAGGCGCTCGTGGAAGTGTTCCCTCAAAAGCTCCATCGAAGTTCTCGCTGTGTGCGCTGTGGCTCCGTCCTGCTGGAACCATACGTCCCCAAGTTCCGTCCAAAACCGGAGTTCCTTGTGAAGAATTCGTCTCACTGTGCGATCAGAAATCCCCAGGGCAGCAGCGTGTTTACGCGCCGAACGCCGGGGAGAGTGCAATACCGACTCCCTCACCCTCTCGACGTTTTCTGGAGTTCTGGAAGTCCATTGACCTCCTGAGCCTTTTCTTGCCACACTCCCACTTTCCCTGAATATGTCCACCCACGAAACAATTGATTGCCGCCTAGGAACGGGACCCGCGGGATGAATGTTAAACCGAGTACGGAAGGCACGTTGGGTTGCGACCACCGAATGACCGCTAGAAAAGTAAGCTTCGACGGCAAACGCACGCTGTTCCTTTGTCCAACGCATGACGCCAACTGGCTTGTAGTGTAACAAAACTTCAAGACCCCCTCTTTCCAATGAGACCCTCCCCACCCCTTTCTGACCACGCCTCGCTCGTCGGCGTCCAATTCAAATCAGCAAGTTTCCGTGCCGCACCCTGTATTTGGATGACGTAAAGATATTTCTACCTGGAATAAAGGAATATTGAACTATACATTTTGCAAAATAATGATTTGAATCTTGGGTGTTGCTCGAACATACACATATGCGTCAGCCGCGCCGCGGGCAGGACTTTAATTATTTGTATTTATAAATGAGGAAAGGGACTAAATATATCTATTCCGCTTGCTAATGACGCCACACCATCTAGCCACTTAAGCATAGGTCCCAACATGCTTTCATCCAGCAGACCTATTATTAAGAAGTCCTCTTGGTGATTAGTGCAATGTTAACAATGCAACTTTATTTTTAACATGGAAAGAGAATATATTCCGCTTGCTAATCATCTAGCCACGTTAGCATAGGTCCCAACATGCTTTCATCCCTCAGACCTATTATTAAGAAGTCCTCTTGGTAATTAGTGCAATGTACAATGCAACTTTATTATTAATTCTCAGTACCTTGTAGGCCAGACACTATTTTCTTGTATGGCTCCATAGACATATGAATATTAGTAGACCTGCCCTAAGTGATTAAAAGCGTATTATCCCCACTCCCCATACCGGTTCCATTGAAGCCGGCTGTGCTCGCGTATGGCCTCAAGTGAAATTTGAAAACGTGACGTCATCATTCTTGTGCGAACTATGGTCGAGGCATCATCGGTTCATTTTACGAAATAACACGGCAAAATGTTGACTTGTACTATGAAAACTTGTAAAAATAGATGTGAAAAAGAGAATAAACCCAATTGTCGTATTACATTCCATATATAAGCATTATTTTACTTTATTTTAAGCATATTCACATCGTATAATATGAATCAGTTGTTACTATCACATCGAGAAACGTCTGGACGCGAAACACAAAGCTGGTTGGTTGCTGGGAAGTAAATTATGAACATTTATAAAAGTGTCTTAACTAAATACTTAAACGAAATATTCGACTCTGAAAATGGAACCGAATTTTTTTGCCGAATTTGGACCTCGCAAATTTGTTCATAACGTGGCGAGTAATTTGCGCTCCCATGTAAAAATGTCTATTCATTCAAAAGCAGATTTTACTTTTAAGAAGTAAATGGTGATTTTATTTTATTTATTTTATTTTTGTTTATTGCAGAAACAAACAGTACATAATTACATAGATGACAATAGTTACAAAATTATAAAAGTTAGTACAATAATTGGTACCAATGACATGTCGCTGACATATATGCATATGAGGTATATTGTACATTTTACGGTTAAGTTACATTTTTAAGTTAAGTTAAATTAGTGTGCTGGGGAAGGAGAGAGGTGTTAATATATTATAATGCGAGATGCCTATTTACTGTCAGATTGATTTATTGACGAATCACAGTCAGCTTCACTCCCTTCGTTCTTCAACAGTTGATTTTACCCCTCGCCATTATCTTCTCGTCTATTAATTCCTATGTCTGTGTATGGCTCTAAAAAATCACAGAATTATTAATACCCTTTGAACATGAAATTTTTTTTTAATAAATTTTTTAATTCATATTCCTTTCTCACAAATTTTATTTACTTATTCCATATTATGCTGTCTCAGTAGAGGTAAAGTCACAAGGAGGAAATCCATAATTGGTTTTGTTTTACTATATAATACTTATGTACAAACTGATTAAATGTAAACTATCGATTTCCCGAAAATGAATAAATAAATAAAAATTATAAATAATAATGTTTATTTTCAGTCTGTCGGGTTACCTGCCTTTCTCCCAGGAGTACAAGGGCTCGCTCCGTGACCAAATAGTCAACGGGAGGTATATGTTCTCCCACAAGCACTGGGAGGGAGTGGGGCTGCCGGCCAGGAAGCTCATGCTGAAGATGCTCCAAGTCAACCCCGAGAAAAGAATTACCCTCAACAACATTTTGGAGGATAGGTGGATGCAGGTACCTACATTTCTTTTATGTACACTGCACAAAAGTCACGCTACTCGTCTATGGCACCCTTTTTTCTCATCCCATTTTGGGATTTTATGAAGCCAATATTTCTGGGCAGTGGCGACTCTTCTATGGTGGTCATTTTGTCAATGGCCTCCCAAAATATGCTGCAATAGTATTAATATAAAGAAAAGAATTTAACAAACCACCCGATTACATATTAATTTAGTTTTCGTGCATATTCGTACGATAATAGCGGGTTCCACTGCCATCTAGCATCCAAATGAGAAGCTACTGTATGTACCTACCGTGGGTCACTTTGAATTGTGTCCCCAAGCAATCTACTTTCTTTCTCTTTGCTATACAGATAAAGAAGGTAAACACTATCATGTCTGACATATGCTTAGTATCATACCAAATTTATTTTAAAGGGGTTTTCGGACATGACCGCAGTGAGATAGAGATATCTACGACTTAAGATTATTAAGGTATTAAAGGGAGATGTGAAAGAATGTCAGTCGAAAGTTTTTTGTGCGATAAACGATAACCATCTCGAACTTGAATAATAGTTTGAGAATTTATATTTAGCATTGTTGACGTAATTTACACAGAATAATTTAAAATGTCAAATTCTGTGGATATCGTATCGAAAGAAATCGCAAACAATTCATTGAATCATGACAAACGTATTCAAATAAAGTGACAATTGGATTATGTTGCAAGAGAGAAAAATAAAGAGGTTAAAAACGAAAAGTTATAATAAAAATTTTGACCAGTTAATTTTGTCAATAAAATTTATGTGTAATTATTTTAGCTTTCATTGTTTACTTTTTAAGTCTACTGATAAACAATGAACTGAGATCGGAGTTAGTGATTAAAAAACTTTTGAATAGATCTATTAAATGAAAAAAAAACATGAATTAGTTATATGCAGTGGCGGTTCTTCACAAGGGGACCGTGGGGTCAGTCCCCAATACAGATATTCCAGAAATCTACCAAGAAAAAAATGACAATTCTTTCAGTTCGCAAAAAATAATGAATGCATTCTTTACATGAAAGTAATTAACAGTTGCAGAAATTTCAACTAAAAATTCATTAGGGTAATTTTTAAGCTCGAAATTTGAAAAGTTTCTTCCGACGAACGTGCGACTAGCCTCCTCCGTTCCTTGCAGCATACTAAATACCAACGGGACCGACGAGCCCGAACTAGCTAGCGTCCAGTTATGCGCAGAACGTTCTGCGCAGTTGGGGGACAACCCCAGGGATTTATTCCCACTAAAGTGATTATTCTACTTGGACAGAATACTCTTGTATGAAATGTTATGAATTTGCGCATGCGTATTTGAATCTTCTAACGAAATCTCAGGGGACAGACTTGAAAATCCCCTTGTGATGGTTTGTTTTAGTTCTAATTATTGAAGTAGGTCAGTTATGCACGGGTCAGAATATGCGTTAGTCGTGTTATAATCGTTTGTGACGTTTAAGTAAAATAATAGTATTGATATCGATTGATCGGATCATTTCTTATTTCTATAGCGCCGTTCTCGTGGTAAAAGCGCTTTAAACTAAAGTATCTACGATTAACTTGTGTTATTTTTTATTAAACGTAATATTTATGAATATTTGGTGTTTCTGGTTAGGTGCGTGACTTATCTTCTTATCTAATAATAATTTTTGTTAGAAATTATTCGAAAAAATGAATGAAGTCGACTTTTTACTGAAAAATAAATTCAGTACGTTAACATTTGACGAAAAAGTAGAAGTGAAACGCCTAGGTGCTCACCAACCTAGAGACATTGTAATCGAGTTTCATGTTGTTAAAGCTCGTAAAAAGTTAAATTTTAATCCAGAGTGGTTTTCTAAAAAATCTTGGTTATGTGCTAGTGTTTTTGTTGCAGTAAAAAACCTATTCGTGTATATATTTATATTGGATCTCGTACTCCCATTTTCTGGCAATGAAATGTCAGTATCTACACATAAAAAATGACGGTCCCCACCACCGAAAATGTGCTCGAGCCGCCACTGATGTGTACATAAATAATAAGATAGATAATCTTAAATTAAACAATATTGCACTACCGGCTTCAGATTAGGCGGGTACCGGCAAAGTAATTACATACATTGGCGTTTTTATAATATTCACTACGCATTAGCAATATGTATTAACATTTCAGACCTTCTGGACCTCTAGAGACGCCTCTGGTTCTGGGTCCAGAGTTAGAGCTTTTACCACTGACTTGAATTAAAGTAAAGTAATGAAGAATAAAACTCTATTGTTATAACTCCATAGAATTGTTTTCAACCAAAGAAATGATCAGATAGTGATGTTAAGATGCCTGTAACTAGTAGTTCTGTGAACAGTAGACCTCGCGTCCAAAATGATCGGATAGTGATGTTAAGATGCCTGTAACTAGTAGTTCTGTGAACAGTAGACCTCGCGTCCAAAACTTTCTAATTTTCTCTTATTTATATCAAAACCAAAATTTCTTCTTAAAAAATATAAGTTTTGTAAGTAGGTATTTAAATACCGCATAATTTATGTAACATTTTAAAATTTCAAATGAGGAATCATACAATTTGTCGTTGTTGTTCATGAAACATCGCTATATCAATGACAATTATTTTTTCAGGCAGTTAGGTACCATTAGGGAATGCAATCCCGCAAGAAAATGTCAATCCAGGTATTTGCGGGACTGAACAATCTTAGTCCCGCTGGATCCAGGTATTTTCGGGATCCAGCAGAGTGGACTTAGATATCTAATCAATTGTATAATAAAGACCTCGATCTACCAACCTTGTTTTTAGACTTTTAAATTTATAGCTATAATAAAACAAGTTCTTTGGGACATTTAAAATGATTTATTAATAGGTATACCTTTAGTTAGACATAGGTAAAGTTTAAGTCATAAATTGGCAAAGAATAAGATAAGACATAAATTTACATAACATACCCGCATCGGAACAGACTTTGTCTAGTGAGGTGGGTAAAAGAAATCTATGTACACAAATGAAAATAAAATAAACGCCCGGATTGCCGGCACTGAAACTGAACTGAAACTTAAATTTAAATAATAACATTCACACGATAAACAATATTCTTGTACAATGAGCATCATAAGTTTAATTAAACATTATTTTGGAAATAGCTTCGTAAAAAAGTTAAAGTATTAATTGTGTCATCTGATAAACGGCTTCTGATATTGGACACAAGGTAGCCAGCGGCTGAAAAAGCTCGTTCAGCTTCCACGCTGGTTGGCACAATAGTCATTAGCGCATTGTAAGTGAATTGAAGGTATGTGCCTTTTAATCCACCGGACTCAAAGTAATTCATTTCCTTCTTTATCAAAACCTCAAGGTTGCTCATATTGCCAGATCTAGGTTGTTGATGGGCTGTTGATCTCGAACTCTTCATACTAATCAAAGTAAATTCGAGTTCGTCTTGAAGTGACATTGGTGCTTCTGCTGCTGCTGCGTTTGTCTCCAGATTAGCGAGAGAAGCGTCATCGTAAGGATTATCAGCGTCAGCAGGAGCAGTGGCTACTGCGTTGTTACCCGTGTCCGTGTACTCTAGCCTTTCGACTATAGTTTTGATTGCCTTGCGTATTACACTTTTTGAAGGTAAACTAAATGTGTCATCAACATTAATAAATTGACTTCTGTCTTCTTCGTACTTATATGGATCATGTAAGTATAATAAAACCGCTGTCAAGTTAGTTCGCCGCTCTGAAATCCGTTTCCTCAAAGAATCAACAAATTTTTGGGCTAATGGCTTATTAATATTTTTCAGTTTGCTAATAACAAATTTTAAAGTGGTTTCCGCAGTAATCAAGTTTGACTCTCGCCTACATAAAACTTCGACTGCTAATTTCACCGGCTGTAATATTCCTTCCAGATCGTTCAGCACACCATATTCCTCTTCAGTGAAAAAGTAGTCAAGATTTGCACCGAGCCCTAAGTCAACCAGACTTTTCGATACGCCCAATCTTACTTTGTTAAATATTGATATCATTTCGCACAGGCTTGACCACCTTGTTTTACAGTCCAATAATAAAGCAATATTTTTTCCCATGTCTTTTGTCATGTAAGTCCGCAGCAGATCGTTCTTTGTGGGCGAATTTTTAAATGTATGAGCTGCGCTTTTCTGTAATCCCGCCAGTCCAGCGGGATCCCGCAAAATTTTCGACCGAGATTAGTCCCGCAAAATGTCTGCGGGATCTCGGTATTTCGGGATCCCGGTATACCGGGATTGCATTCCCTAGGTACCATAGTATGTATTGAAAAAATTAGAATAAGAAATTCCAACTACACAAACGATTTCATATTTGAAAAATAATCTTAATTGAACCATTAAAACGGGCACCTTCTTGAACCGGAAACGACACATAAAAACCAATGCACAGACGGACGAAATGCAATACGGTTGAGTTAAAACAGAACTTCTCTACGTTCAATTAATAATAATTATGTACATGTGTAGAATTTTCAATAATACAATACCAATTTTTTTTTCAGGATAAGTCTGTGATCGATAAAGTTAATGAGCTGATGAAACCTAAATCTCTATCAGACTCTGAGAGAGATCTAAGCCACATAACTGTAGTGAGTGACGGTCCAGCATTCAAGAGGAACCTCTCGGAGGGCGGTAGGGGACCCGAACCATCACCAAAGAGAAGAAAGGTCATGGTGGAAGGAGTCGTCATGGCAACAGTAGTTGCGCCCACCACTTCCAGTGACGATACAGTTGATGAACTGTCCGTTGAATCGCTATCTTTCAATTCGTGATCTTTTATATTATATTACTAGTCTGAATAATATCTAGAAGAGATGAAAATACACTTGGAGATGGGCCACCCAGCAGGCCTGGATTAACGACTCAATCTTTTTATTACAGTTTCTGACATTTTTTCCGACGCTTTCTGTAACAACAGGTTTCCAACAATTATTTAAAGGTTGCTTTTTTTTCAAACATGCGGCTTAGTTTACTAACGAAGACATTTAAAAGAGACAATTTTAAACAAGACGGTTGTTTTTATTAGCACACTTCTGACGGGAAAGGTATTTCTACCCGTTCGGTTGATTGTTGTAAGGATGGGAAGGGTATTTTTACCTTTTGCGCCGGCTTCATTTCAATGGCAGAAAAGAATAAATTATCCAATGTTTTTGTATGAATATTATTTGCCAATCTCTTTTTAAAGGTCCCAACTATATATACATAATTATCAAATTGCAATACAATTATTCTTTTATATTTATAATCCAGTTTTTTGTGTACATCGGTATTTCAACAAAGGAACCTTTTATTATTGAATACCTTACACTTGATAAGCAATTCGTTTGAATATTAACGAAATATGTAATTTTTCGGTTAGTCATTTTATAGTTTGGGTATGCTGAGTTAGTATGTAGAAATTTTTACTAAAATTTTTGAAGATATAGCAATTTAAAACAAATTAAAATAATCTTCCATTTTCAGCGGTCCGCCGGCGCAAAAGATACCCGCCTGAAGTGTGTTAATAAATAATTTCCGGAAACCTTATGTATGGATACCGCTGTTTTTACAACCATCTGTCATTGTCCTCAGTGATAATCATCTTATTCCATTTGTTAGTACGCTTGTCCTTGTTATTAATTTGTCTGACAATATTGGCAAGACAAAATTCTACCTGCACGGTTGGAAATCAGATTCTTATCTCGACAAGAAATAACCCGATGGCAGTGGCATGCAGTAACAATTTTTCTGATTTTCCCAAAAAAATGTTTTGGGTGACATTTTTAGTCGAAAACTTTTTGTGTGAGAAAAACTGAAAATGTTTTATTTCGATACACAAAGTTCAAATGTAAATTCCATTTAAAAACTCTTAACAATCCTGTTGCACGCCACGTACTTCCTAACGGTCTTCTTAATATGTTAACAAATGTTTTTTTTTAGTAATTACATGTATTTAGAATATTATGTAACGATTTATTAATTTGTTTTATAGACGAATCTTTTGTTTGGTGTTATTTGGACTAGATATCCGAGTGGTTTAGAGATTAGCTTATGTGTATGGAGCCACTGAATCGTTGTGGCACAAATGTGTGCATTTTTCAGGTGGAATATTATCATGGCCAAGTAGGCGTGCTATTCTACAGCATTCACGAAGCATTCCATTTAACATTCTTCCATATCGGAGGCAATAGGCCGGCCTGTATAGATTTATGTCGATGAATAAATTATGTAGATGTTTAATATGGGCACTGAATCTAATATACATGTTCCTTTAAGACCAGGTTTTGTCATTATAAAACTGTGGCTTTGCCAAAACTTTATGTTTTGAACTCTGTTCTGGCTTTAGGCTGAAAACAATGTTCTAACCAATCTGTTTTGTTTTGAACTCCGTTCTAATGTTAATTTGGCTAAACCCTGACTTTAGAGCGGTGCAACCCGGTCTAATGCCTAGTTCACACAAGGACAAGATAATATTGTATTGTCCCAACTCCTGACCCATTGTCTTAGTGTAACCAGAAGTTTGTAGTACAGGACAAGTAAACGCACTTGAACAAGACAATAGGACAATATCTAGTCTCTCCATGCATATGCATCTCGGCGCTTGGACCTCCTATTTCAGCTCAAAAATGTTGCATAAATGGAACAATACAATACATCTTGATATAAAAGACACAATATTTTTTGCAAAAATTCACCTCGTCGTGTATCCATTTTGTTTGAACTACTGTCGAATTGTTGTATTATTCTATTGTCCTGTCTTGCGCGGTCGAAGCCGTTCATTGAACTAGTACAGGACAATATTGTATAGTCCCCGTGTGAACTTGGCATAAGGCTTTGTGTGTTCGTATGATATTATGGATTGCAGTTGTTTTATTTTTATGTGATATTGTTATGTCTTGTGAAGTTTTCCTATTTTAATTATTCTTACTCAATATTTTATTATCTTATTGTTTACCTCATTACTTTTAAGAAGTAAGTCAATCCAATGTTACACAAATATAATAATGTAGTTAGTGAATATTTAATTGATTTGTTTTCCTATATGTTCCGATAATAAATAGCGGAAGCTTTAAATGATGGGTCACAACAGTTTTATCATTTCGTAGATATAATGTAGTATTTCATTGATTTGAAAATTTAACATTGAAATAACAAAATAATCTTCTGAAAATTTCTCTATTAAACCAAAATGCTAAGTAAATTAAAAATGTACACTTAGCAGAAAACTTGGAGAACGATTACCATTTCTATTTAGCCATAATTTTATGAAAGTAAATGTTTTAATTGTTAGATAACATAATTTTTTTTCTTTGTGGATGTCACTTTAACGCATAGAATAAAGAATAACACAAGAAGGGCATCGTGGGCGTGTATCGTGAAACAAATATTTACTTCATCGAGGCTTAAATTTTCGTCACAAAACTGTGTTTACGAAATACAAATGAGATGGAGATCTACGGTGCCAGGCGAGTTTAAGTAAGACAGAGAGCTGGGCTAAATGGAATTTTTGTTTTCACTCTTATTCTTTAGTCTACGCTTTAATGGATCAACCAACACATAGCAGAGTTTAATTCAAACAAATATATTTAACCTGAGTGAAAATTGCCAGTTAGGTGATGAAATTGAGGTTGTGTGTTTGTGCTACATTTTAACTTAGTGAATTGTCAGTTTGATAGGCCAAAGTGATTGTAAGATCTGACGTGTATAGTATTGATAAAAGTAACCCTGTCAAAAAAGAAAAGTTTTGTATTTTTAAAATGCAAATGACTACTTAAATATGATAATAATTTAAGCCTAGTGCCACCTGTAACCACTGAGAGATTTCTCATGAAAAAAATACATAAATAAATTCAGTGTGCTTTTTAATGTGTTTAGTACCAAATAAATTCTAGTTGGAAAAATTTCTCAGTGGCCGGAGTATGTATAACCATTTGTTAGAACAAATTAATATTCAATGTAAAGATTCATTATTATTATTGTTACATATTTATGTAAGTGTTTTGATTTCATTGTTAACTGTCTACCTGACGCTGTGAGATTTGTATTATAGGATTAAACAGATACTTTATTACTACTAAGATGTGATTTATGTGCCATTTTGTATTAACCTAATTATAAACCACTTTTACTCAATGAATGCACACCAAGACATTAAGATTAATTTTATTAATATTATACTATGTACCTAACGGTTTTTAAGTTGGTCAAGTTTCTCAAGAATAGAAAACACCAACTATAAAGTACTTAAATTCCAAAAAAAAAGTACATTTCATCCATAGCAATTCTAATTCATAGATGAGCCAATCGGAGAAAGGGGAACAAACCAACTTGCACGGAGAGTGGGAGGCAGCGTGACCGTCCCACTTACGGTGATTTGTCAATAAATTAAATGGCAACTCATATTGTAATATCACCATTTGGTTGTCAAAAATAAAATCTGCTTACGAGTTACTAGTCCTTTTTACAACGGTGCGCAAATTGCTGGCTGCGTTTAAGTACAAATTGAAGTTCGGGCTTGTTTTCAAAATTTTATATTTTGTTTACCATTTAGTTAGAAACTTTAACAGATGTGTTATAATTTACGCATTATGCCAGGCAATTCCTTTAAGAAGGAACATTTACATTCTGCGCAGAATAGACCCACAATGGACAGCATTGCTTACCTTTGCCTTGTTTTAGCGAACTTTTCTTTTCTGCCCATGGTCTGGTTATTTCAATGTTCGCTCTTCGGTGGTCAATGTACGACTGATGACATAGTTTATTCAAAGCATTCTCAAACCCTCTTGGTGCCAAAGATATGGTCACATGGTTTGCCTTCAGCTCGTCGAAATGATACCCAGATTTCATATTAAGGGCAAATCTACTTAAGTATGAGTTCGTCACAATTTTCTGGGTTTGTTAACCCTTTGACTGCTTAACCTTTTTAAGTGATTTTATTGCAATGGATTGCACATTGCCTCTGTAAAAAATATTAATGATGTAAACATTCCAATAGAGAAATACAAACTGGTGATTTGCATCTCAACAGAATAATTTTTTAAACTCTTCTGTAAAGTTTCCATTTTGATCACGTGAAAGGTACAAAAACAAGTCAGCGATGTTGCTAGGGTCAAAATTCAACACATCACATTCAAATCTGAATTTGACATTCTAAGCTTTTTTCATAGTGAAATGTGTAAATCATTGTTTTATTTTTTTAATATGTGTAAGTGTAACCATGATTACGTAATTAACGTGTTCTTATTTTTATATTGTTAAATACAATGGATATTTTGTTAAATACATTCTTATATTATGAATAAAAACAGTTTTTACAAAAAAATATATTTATTTCAATCAGTGCATGTTTTTTTTTCACAGATTTTAATTATTTAACAAAACAATGATCATACAATAAATTTTATGTTTTCATTATAATAAATTAACTTACATAATAATTATAAAATTATCAGTCTTTTGAGGCATGAATTTGAAAGTCAATGACTCTTCATGTTTATACAATATATCGGAAAATTTCACATGAACTACCAATTTTCATTCATTCATATTCATTGTCAAAAACTTTTTTTTAATTGCAAAAAGTGATTACAGCTTGATACATACTATGTTATAATTTTTTGAGAAATTTTGTTAAAATGTCATAAATTGTCTTATGCATTAACAAATGTGATGAATGGTTTAGGAATATTTGAAAAATATATATAGCAAAAGTTTAAATTGCAAAACCTTCATATTATGCAAGAAGCACTTATGTAATGATTGTTATAGAATTCTATTCTTGGCAATGAAAACGAAATAGGAACCAAAACACACGTAATAGTCATATTATTTATATAGATGGCCGGTTATTATTTTATTTTGACCCTTCAACTATTACAAATAAATTAATTAAATGAAATGATAAGCTAATATAAAACAGTATGTAACAACAGCAAGACCCATATATAAATAATAATATGAAAATGAATCAACCAAAGACATTACAAAGCTTATAGACATGTTGTAGGGGTTTAAAAGGAAAAGATACGGTAATTGCTGTCGCTTCGATTTAGTACTAAACTGTCACGCGTCGCTTGAGGTTGTGTGCTATTACTTTTACTAACACTAGTAAAAAGCCAAAGAATAAAATTCCATTTTTAAATAAATGCAAATTATTAATAATTGTACTATGCGATAATACAATTGCTTCCTGAAGATTTTAAGCGCCATTAGAGAAAGTGGGATAGCAAACATAGAAACATGCAGTAGGAAGTCTCATACATTGTTCCGTATTTGACTTAGTGTAAACGTAGTATTGTCATCTCAAGAATGTAGCATTTGACGCAACTTTTAAGCACGTAAATGCTGCCTAGTCGTATTATATCCATTTTATTCCTACACACATTCTTTGAATGTCTGTCTTTTTCTTTTGAATTGAGAATTTACTGGAAACGTAAGTGTTTGCGACTTGCCACATTTTGTGAGACAATGAAGTGTACATATTTGTTTGTGATGTTATTGGAATTGACCACGTATTTACACACAACAGATATTTGTGAAAATACAAAGTATTTGCATTGCAAACTTGGATTGCATTAGTCAAACAATTTTTGAACCATATATATATAGGTAGCATTTTTATATTGAATCATTTTAAAAGCAAAAGTGATTATTATTAAGATATTATTTTCTAAAACAAAATTGAGTACAGCACATAAATAAATAAGTGAAACATAGAATGTAATAAGCCAGTTATGATTACATCCAAATGGTAGCGGAAGTTTTAGTACAGGACGGAGACCGGTGTGAGAATCCATCATCAGATAGATTACATTTCGATGGCCAAGTACATAAGTATGTATATAATTACAAAATTAAAATTAATAGGGACCGAATCTTTTCTACAATGTCCAGTGGTAAACTGTAATAACTTGGGGAGGACATTCAATGTGCCAGTATGAAGGTTGGGGTGTTTCAAACCCTCATCACATTTGGTCACCATCGAATCGTTCATCAACACTATTTTGAATTTTTGACATTTGAAGGGTTCCAGTTAAACGCTGATCCTTTGTCTGTTATAATTTTTTAACAAATTGTTGTCACCTGACAAGCATTAACAATCATCATGCATGACAAATGATCACAATTTGACGGGACCAGGAGTTGAGATTTAACAGCTAAGTAACATTCAAATTATAATACATAATTCAAAACGACGCAGATTGTCGATTTTACCCAAACCTAAGTGAAATGAAAACAATTACAATTTTTTTTTAAACTCGTAATAATCAATCTAGCATCACATGCCAATGTTATTTCACTTTACCACAAGAAACCTCTTTAAGATTACTAAAAGCTGCCGGAATAGGAAGATTAAAGACAAACTATTAAAGATTTATAACACGAAGAGAATAAGTATTATTATTTATCTAAAAGTCTGTATGGATTATTAAGTTTTAGGATTTTAACCGGTAATATTGTGACTCAATCAACAATAACAGTGTCGCATACATTCCTCATTACACACAATTATTATTTCTTTCGTCATTCCCCAAAATTCTATTGACAAGATTATATCATTCAGCGATATCGACACTGACACAACAACGACGGTAATTCAAAACGAATGTCAATTTCAGTCTCGTTGTGGAAAAAATTACATAGTAATATTTTCCGTTATTGTATTTCACAAGTTAATGTTCACAACTCTGGGACGGCTTTCGATGTCTTCCGCAAAACGGTGTGTGGGCTGAACTGAACTCTCTGAAACAAAAATTAAAAATGTATAAGATGTTTAATTTACAAAAATTATAAAATGGTATCTTTAAAATAAGAAATATGAATTTTAAATAGGTACACAATATCATCAAAGATTTTTAGCTTAAAAAGGGAGAAAGAATTCTATTTACAATAGCCAATATACAATTCTAAGGTAATAAAGTTTTGGACAGTACTGTCGTCATAATCCAAAAGACATCTGGAATTTTTTATTATATTAGGTTGATAAACACAAAACGTCGCATTTATCAGAATGTGACAATTGAAAATTTCCAGCTGCCTTTTTGTTTATGATGGAAGAGTAGATGACGTCTGTTAGTGAAATTAGATAAAAAAATTATATTTATATATATTTACTGTAACTCCACACAGGAGGCCATGAGGACAATAATTTGCCTCAGAGCTTTATATCTGTGGGATATTAGGGATGCTGCGTAGAGAGTCTTTTTAAGGAAAGGGAGGAGAGGAAGTTCAGGAGAAAAGTGAGTAGGAACCTGGGGACCCATATCAGCCTCCCAAAATTGAGATAACTGGGATAAGTTAAATATTGTAATACTTCACCAATTTATATTAAATATGTACATTCTAAAGCAGCATTGCGTTCAATCATTAAATGCATTGTACATATAGTTTGTATTATTGATCAACGAACTGGTAGATGCAATAAGTTGATAATAGTTTTACTGTCTATAGTTGGTAAGAAAGATCGTTAGTAAGATACATCGCCCTTGAGGTGATTCTGCACAAAAACAGCGCTATACAAATCATCCAAGTACTATTATTATTATATAGTTCCACTTTAGTGAAATATCACCTCAAGGGCACCTGACTATTTTACAGTTGTTCATAGTGCCAGCGATGATTTTCAAAATTTTCCATAGCAAAAAGTTAGTAAACAAAATCAAAATTTTGTATTTTTTCAGGTGTCAAAATACGAACATTAAAAATAATTTTATTTTTAAAAAAAAGACAAACATTCCCGAGTCACGAATAGCCTGACAATATTTGAAAATCTCTTACTATGTACAAATACAGTTAGCGGTAAATGTTGCTTGTGTTGTGATGTAGGACTTAGCCAGACGAGGAATTGAACACACTATGCCTGGGTGGGTTCCAAACGCGATGTCAACTCGGCCACTGACCAGTCAATTAATGCCTTTGTTACGTATAATGTTAATTTTCATCAGATTTTGTTAAGGAAGTTGTTCTAATATTATATTATAAACACCTAGTGAAAAAAGTTAGTCTACAAACTCACCTAAAATAGAATTAAAAGGTGGCTTTAACATTTATTTTGTGTCATACAACTTTAGAATATGCTGAAACAAAGAAAGAAAAACAGTAGAAATAAAGTATATGTCTGCCAAGGATAGTTAGCATGAGTTATGCAAAACACATTCATAATACGGGCACAAGCGTAATATGGTAGTCGAGAGTTTCGTACAACTAAAACACATTCATAATACGGGCACAAGCGTAGTATGGTAGTCGAGAGTGTCGTATAACTAAAACAAACTTCTACAGTAGAACCTCGTTAATTCGAAATCCAGCGGACATCAAAAATCAAATTTCGAATTAACGAATTCCCACATAATTCGAAATTTTATGAAAAAAAAAAAAAAAAAATACGCCGAAAATCGATTTTCTCGGCCGCCTCTTCAAATCCGGGTGATATTTTAGTTGTAAATTCGTATTAATACCAATTATTTCTTTATTTTCGCGGTCGATTACCGTAGCGGCCGGCCCTGTAAATTCAGATATTCGCAATAAATTCGTAAAAATGCTATATATTTACGCGTAAATCGAGATTTTGCTGCCGATTTCGGTCGCGGCCTACCCTTTAAATTGAGATATTCGTAAAAATACGATATATTTCCGCGTAAATCGAGATTTCGCGGTAATTTTCCGTCGCGGCCGGCCCTTTATTTCAAATATCTGAATTTGAATTCGTAAAAATACAATATATTTCCGCGTAAAACGAGGATTCGCGGCCGTATTCCGTCGCGGCCGGCTCTTCAAATTCAGATATTCGAAATAAATTCGTAAAAATATGATATATTTCCGCGTAAATCGAATTTTGTCGGCAGTTTTTCGTCGCGGCCGGCCTTTTAAGTTCAGATATTTGAAGTAAATTCGTAAAAATATGTCATATTTCGGCATGGATCGAAATTTTTCGGCCGATTTCCGTCGCGCCGTATTTTTTCAACGCGGATATTCGAAGTAAAGTTAGTAAAAATACGATATATTTACGCGTAAATCGAAATTACGCGGCCATGCAAATATTTGGCGTAAACTCGTAAAACTACGACATATATCCGCGTAAAATGTATTTTCTCGGCCCTTTAAACTCGGATATTCGAAATAAATTTGAAAAAATACGACATTCCAGTGTAAATCGATTCAGATTTACAAAATAATAATACTAATTAGGACGATGTATAACCACGTAAAAATACATTTTTCGGCGTTTTACCGCCACGGCTGACTTTTAGATTCAGATTTACGAAATATTATGATTTATTTTCGCAAAAATCAAATTTTTTCGAATTACACGAACAAATTTTCGTGCGCGGACAAAAATAAATTTCGAATTACGAATTAACGAATTTCGAATTAAAAAAAAATTTGTATGAAAAAATTTTTCAGCGGAAATTTTTTTTGCGAAAATTTCGAATTACGCGTTTTTTCGAATTATCGGGGTTCGAATTAACGGGGTTCTACTGTATAACTAATTCAAAATACAAAAATTATTTATCAAACCCATTCAATAACACAAATTAAAAATGATTGATAAGTTATACAATGTATCACAGGACATATTAAGTAAGTTTTTATTAAAAATTATTGATTTCAAAAACAATTCTGAAACTTTTCCAACTGGCTACAACGTCATTACAACATAGAAACCGCCACTGGCTGGTGTTATGAGTCACCAATGTTGCCCAGCGTGACGTCAACGCAGCTGAATTCACAAATAAAAATCGACATTTCATTTTGGCAGCAAATCGAAAATATCACACTTTAAATCGTTATAGAAAATTTATTCATTAAGGCGATGCATTACGTCGTGTAATATTTTAAATTGAGCCGCTATCAATAACAACCCTTATGTAGATGGCGATAAGGTTTAAATTCCCGCTTAACACCATCCGCCTGTTTTGATTTATGCAAGAAAAAAACATGGCCAAAGAGTGCCTTTTATTTTATTTTGTGGATGTTCAGGGATAAATATTTAATTTTTTCTCGATCATTTTATAAATAATTTAATTTGCCACATTATACAATAAAATCATAACTGAAAATGGGTTCGTAAGTAGGAGATTTTGAACATTAAAGCAGTTTTAGGCCTTTACATTATTTTTTTCTGGGCTTATAAAAAGACTTATCTAAAAAATACTCGATTATTTTAAAGGCCAAGATGTATTCTACTCGCAGTATTTAATTAAAGCATCTGAAACATTTCTAGGCGACCAAATTTTCAAACCAAAAACACATGATTTTGCATTACTACGTATGGCATCGCCTTAACTTGAAAATTATCGTAATTGATTTCAAGAATAAAACAGGGAAAATGTCAAGCAGTCATAATATAAGCAAACAAAAAGGACAAAACGCAAATAAAGTTTACTAGTTCGGGTAATTAAAGGTGCAAAAATAAAACTCAAACAAACAACAAAAAAAAAACTAAAATTATTTTTTACCTGATACAACTTTTTCGACACGCATCTTGTCCTTGACAATGTAAATGGCTGTCACAAGGAACAGCGCTCCGCCCAGCAGCTCCACAAAGCTCGTTGTGAAAAGGGCGTACTGGAGAGCCTTAAAGTTGACCGTGTCATCCTCAAACACCGTCTTTAATACAGTGCTATTGTCTACAGCGAAATTAGCTACGGATTTACCCTGTCCCGGAAGAAGATAAATTTTCAAGGCTTCGGATATCTGTTGATAAAGAAAAACAACATTAAAACTAAATATTAATATATCAGGTTGGTTGGATGAAATTGCCATGTGCCAATAATCCCACCTTTTCACTAATACTTGGATCGGATTGAATCACAGATAAAATATTGTATTTGTGTGCCTATCTTAAAAGAATTGAGTTTTTAAACAGACAAAACAATTTATTCATATGTACGGGCACAAACAAATGATTCTTCTTAATATTGTAAAGCTGACTTGCCAAAAGCGAATTTTAATAAAATAATTTAATTAACGCCATCTATGAACGCGTACATTATAACGAACGTTGCGTTTAACCTTAAAAAGTTAATAAATAAAATATAACAAACGCTGGTTTATAAAATGAGTTTTGTAATATGGTCTTGCCGCTGAGAGCTCCTTTGTAATCCCTCTTTCCGTTGCAAGCATTGTTTATGAGAGAGAGAGGGAGAAGTTACAATGAAGTTTTCAGCTGTAAACCTAGTGCACACAATTTTAATGAAATGGATATTTACCGTATTATAAATTTGCAAGCAAATTATTATGAATTTTAAGAAATTCATGTAATTTTATTGATACTTTTTTTTTCAAATTTCACCTTAAAAATTCGGATCCAAGTTTGGACTTGATTTACTCGTAAACGAAAGCTCAAATCAAAATCGACTGCAAATGTGATGTAGATTTGCCAGTTTTCCGCTTTTACAACTAGTTTCCGGACACCATGTATAAATTTCATTTATAATATCCTAATTAGTTTTAGTATTTGTTGAAGAATTTATTTTAATAGGGGGTGTTTCACGATCCTCTTGATAGCTTATCCATAGGATAAGTATATTTAAGATTTATATATTTATGAAGTCTGAGTTTACTATTCGGTACTGGATCCTACGAATTGTGGCTATATATCGGAAGTTAGCGGAGTTTTCTAACTGCGAGTGTTTATTCATTTAATTATTAATACAAGTTATGTGGATAAGCTATGAAGAGGATGGTGACATACCTGCTAGGGTTGTCAAAATTATTACATCTACATTAAAAGGGGATGAACTTACCACTCCGACTAGGTATGGACTGCCGGCGTCGCCAAAGGCATGAGAAACCAAAATTTGGAATGCTTCAGCGGTAGATCTTCTCGTTGGAATAACAACATACTGAAAATACAACAATATAGATTATAAAAACTGCAACAGTGGTTCAAAATAAAATTAATTATAGTCTACTTTCAGAAAACACTTAACAAATATGCTTGGAACTTAATGTTACTATACTGTAGGCGCTTAGACCTAATTTAACACTAATTACTGTTATAAGGAATAAAGAAACCACAAAGAGGGATTGAAATCAAAGTTAGAATTTGTTGAAATGTTAGAATAAATGGTAAGTGTCAAGCAATATAGGATTTTGTTTATTAATAAAAATATAGATGTGAAAAACTTAATTATTTCATATTTATGAAGGCATTGAAAACTAAAGATAATATTTTGAATAAAATTTAGAAAAGATCATTATTTAAAAAAAAAAAAAACTCTGCCATCTATGGGTGAAATTTAAAAACAAAAGTTAATTTGTGAATGTACCGATAAAGCTTGCAACAGATATTGGAAACGTTCCAAAGATGTCACTAATAGCGAAAATTTCGCAAAAGTGCAGCCATCTGCTAAATCATTAAATTTAAAGCAGGTAATAATAATAACAATATGGCTGAGGAACACTAAATTCATTGTTTCAATAAGAGAGAATATTTTTCCATATGATGGCAATAATATTTACTATACTATAGTCTATTTTTAGCAAAACATTGATGATATAATGAACTTAAAAATAATATGTAAAATGGATAGTTATGATTAATGAAGAAACATGCTTATCATTGTTGCACCTATAATACTGTCAAGTACACTTTTCAAATGATCTTGTCGTTCGCAGACTGCATTTTATCGCATGACAGAAATTACAGAATGTGACTAATTTCTGACAAATATAAATATTACAGATTAAAAAATCACATCACTTAACAGGCATTATTGGTGCAGAGATTATAATATATACCATTAAAGGCGAATAGTCGGTAGATACAGTAAACAAAGTATGTGAAAAATGTATAAAGTGTTAGTAGAAACCTCTGAATAGATATCACTATAAGTGTGATCTCCCTACATAATACCTTTTGACTCTAAAGAGAATAAGATCTCCACTGGAATTGAATATTAGAATTTCACAAGTAAAGAAATTTTCACACATTTATTGGTTTATCTCTTCAGTGGTGTAAATATACAGGGGTTTAAGAGACGTACCTGTCTTACTTTAAGCAGTGATTCCTGCATTATTTGTAATAAAAAAATATAAATGAAATTTGGTTTTATGTTGAGCTTTTTCTATGTTTTTTATTTATTAAATCAATTTTTACCGTTTCGTCGTGTCACCGATCACTCTGTCGAGTAACCGCCCAAGCCCCTACCCCAACCCGAACGGTCCAAAACATACTGATTTTTTATGTTTTTAGTTATAAAAAAAGTCACCGGAGATCAAAATGCCTTCTACATTTTTGACTCCAAATAACCTCAGAAATCACTGGTTAAAGTAAGGGTACTCTTTATAGCCTTTATAAAAGAATGATAGCAGAAAAAAGTAATAGAAAAAAAAGCAACAAAACAATGAAAGGTAACAAATAAAATAATAGCGATGAATAATTCTTACCAATAACATATCGCACACGATGGCCCAATTCAAATTAAGTGCCAATTGACCCAAAAACATCAACACTAACGGGGCTACGGTATGTGTCTCCATGAAAAAGAGTGCGGGGAGAAAGAAACCGGCGCTGAGGATCAAGCCCATCCCGCAAATGACCGGGTGGATAAAAGGAAACCTCTTGATCATCGCCTCGCCAATAGCAGTTCCCAGCGGGACTCCAATTATTCCAGCCGTCATGGCTATGACTCCAAAAGTTAACGAGACGCTACACACGATAAAGGGGAGAAAAGGAGACATTAATCTTCGGTCATCTTTACAAACTGGAAATAAATGGTTTCTTCAGTTACTTTCAACAGGTTGGACATCAACTGGGTAACAAGTGAAAGCCGTGAGTGTGACATGAGAGGGTCTGACAATCCATTATTGGAAGAATGAAGATTTGGATTAGGTATTGAGCAACAGAACCGGGAATCGTTGAAATTTAAAAAATAATTATTTGAACATGTTTGAATCTGTGCAACGTGATTAGATTATTATTATTATTGATGAAAGATGTTCAAAGCTTCACGGAACAAATTAATGAACATAATGTAGTTAGAATGAGGTAAAACGTAGCTCTAAAACTTAAAAGTAAATATGTATGAGTTTTGTTAACATTATTAAGCATTTCATGCATTTATAGAACCCAGTTACTGATGATCAACTGATGAACAAATATTATTTTTGAATATGTTTACAGATAGCATGCACAACAGTGGGATCCCATCATTGTGAAAAAATATTCTCTCATATCAAAACATGGACATTCATGAACAAGTGTAAAGGGTAGTTTTGTTTGCAATGTCGTTCCAAGCTTTGTCGGTACTCCTTGGTGAAGCCTCACCAGCAGCATGTCGGCTATGATGGACCACGTTAGGTTGAGGAACACTTCTCCCAAGAACACGAGAGTGAGGCACCACATGGCGTGGCTGGAGGCCACCACCAGAGCGAGGAATACGATGGGCGCGGAGGTGATGAGGCCGAACCCGCAGATAATGGGGTCGCAGTCGGGGTACCGCGGCCGCAGCCTCTGGGCAATTAGGGACCCCAGGGGCACCCCCACGATGCCGGCCGCCATCGAAACCAAGCCAAACTTGTAGGACACGCTAGCGGAAACAACCAATAACCACACATGTTCAGACATTCTTAGTTCACACCTATAGTTCCATGATGAGTAGAGGATCACACACAGCTTACACACCGGCTTTCACGTACAGGTATTATTACTTTCCCGATCGCTATAAAGAAGTCGCCCTTTTACAAAAAGTTTAGACAAACTGTGTTTAGATGAAATGTTAATAACGATGGAACAAACTGACATAATATTTTCATCAATATTGTAGTGATCAAACGAACTTGAAATTCAAACCCCTTGAATAATTCTCATAATACTTCAATATCCCGTCTAAAGTTTCAGAAAATGATAATACCTCCACGCCCGATTCACACACTTAAAACAAAAGGTTGAGAGCTCACAATAATGTTAAGAGACATAGATATACGTTTGCTATTCCATTAGCTTTTATATGTTCGAGTTGATGGTGGATCTTTGTTAAAAGAAATATGTAAATGGTTACCGTTGAAAATCCACAGAGGAAGTAACATTAATTATTATTAATTCAGATAGATTTATTTGAAAAATCAATCTGAATGTAGGATCTTGAGTATTAATAATCCAGAATCGGACATTAGTCAAAAGCAATTCGAAGCTAGGTATTTAGTAAGGAATGGGAACTCACTCGCTGAATGACACACTGCCGCTGTCTTCAGCTTGCAGTTTAAGACCGAGGAAGATGAATTGGGGGCCCCACCAGGCTAGGGCTCCGGCCACGAAGGCCACACAGGTAAAACCTGCGGTAGACAGCATGAACGAAGTGCTGGAAACAGAAAAAAACTTTTAATTCTTCTACAGCAGGAAATTCAAAACTTTTAATATTTATTTAAATGATTGTTTCCAAAGTAAGCTGTCAGTAAATAGTAGACATAGGTTATATCGAAGAGTAGGGCAATTACATTAGACGACACGCGTCATTTGACAAATATACCAGCCTAGCCACATTACCCCTGAGGGGCCATTTCGGTATTACTTAAGAATAAGGAATCGTCCTTAACAGGTTCGCTGCCGGTGACTCCGGTCGGAGCCATTCGGCGTCTGGCACTGGGTGCCGGCGGCTCCGGCCGGAGCCATGAGTAGTATGTCTGCACAAACATCATTTTCCTGCCGGCACTCGCGCCGAATGGTTGTTTCTGTAGCTGGCATTGTTGTTGACAATTGTACCAACATTTTACAGCAATTGGTTTTCAAGAAAAAATTAGGTTATTGTTGTAAAGGGCCATTTAAAAAAGTAAACGATAAGTTTGTGTTTTTTAATTTTTGTGTGTCAAAATCTTCTTATTGTCATAATGAGTGATGATGCTGGACCATCTCGTCCAAAAAAGTCTCGTCCCTACGTAAATCTCTGCAAGTTGAAGACATTGAAAGGGAGTTAGAAAATGAACTTGAGTGCGTCAATGAGTACCACCAAATTTTTATAAATATTTTTTCTTCATGAGATGTGTATTACTTTCATTATCTTATTTGATTTGCTACTTGTATTTTAGTAATTATTTGTACAAAAGACAAAAAAAAATTGTCTATTTTTGTTTTATCAAAATAATAAGAAGAGAGTAAAAAGAGTGCGACTAAACGGACGAAACCGCCGGCACCTGCTAAGTGATTTTCAACCGTGGCGCCGCTTGGCACCTAGGATGAGTTATATTGTGCATAGGCGGCAGCGAACCTGTTAACCTTAAAGTTAACGATTTTTTCGTTAACTAGGGGAGATTACAGTTAAGGATAAGGAATTGTTCATAACCTTAAATGAATGATTTTTCGTTGATCGCGTTTCCAGTTCTCTGCGATAGCGAAAAATTTGTTAATTTTAAATTTTCTGTCATCTGAGAGAACAGGAATCGCAGTTAACGAAAACGTTTCAAAGTTACGATCAATATTTAATCCTTACGAAGAACCGGAATCGCCCCTCATGAACGCATCAATTGAGATTTGTGTCGATCATTATGTCGGTAACTTGTATTCGTTCCCGAGCACTACTATAGATTATCAAAGTACAATCAACGGTGCACTTCGTCGATCTGCAGCCGTGCTCGGGAATGATGACAAATTACCAACATTTTCAGTGTGTTGTTTTGTATTTATTTTGCTTATATAATGTTCTTGCTAGGGGGACTTTTTTTTCTTAAAAATTAACCCGGAATTTCTTACTCCTTATCCCGGTATCGTTATCAGGAGAGAGGTTACTGTGATCAAACATCAACATTATCCAGAAATTTCTTACTTTTTAGCCAGGGCCTTAATGTCATCCTTGTAGGAGCCGGTGCGGACGTGGGTGCCCCCCTCAGCATGTCCCCGCTGGGGGTCCCTCATGACCACCTGCATCAGCACCACGGCCACGGCGCCCAGTACGGGGGTCACTCGGAGCCCCCATCGCCAGCCTCCGAAGGCCTTGGCCGCCTCGGACCCAACTATGTAGCCCAACCCACTGGAAAATTAAATAATAAATTGTTTCAAAATTGAAATGTCAACACGTCAAAGATAAGACAATAATTCACATCTCGACGTATTTGTACGCAATCTAATACAACAAGCTAATTGACAAAAATGACAAAATTAACAAAAATAGCGTACAACGTCTTTGAGACAAGAAGTTCACCTGTGACGTGAAGGTAATCTCCAAGAAAGAAAGATTCTTTTAAAAAATAAAGATTAAATATAATACCAAATTAATGAATTGTATTGGTTGTGATAAAAGCATATTGAATTTTGTATCGATTTATTGATTGTGATACACGCATATTGAATTTTGCTCATATTTTTAGGATTTATAAATTTGGCACACTATGTACAAACAAATCGCTCAAAACTTTTTTGCAAACATGGCATAATATACCAAAAAACGCTCAAGTGGTTATAACAAAATGAAGTGAATTTTTTTTTTTTAAATTTCATTAGTTTTTTTTAACCTTTCCTTATCTGTGGTATGTATTTACTACACATTGCTTCTAATAACTTTAATAACTCTATAAATATAATAAATTCTGGGTTCAGATTTAAGGTATTCCTCCGTTATACATCTATGCACTGAATTAAAAAATAATATTTTACATAGTTTTCAAATTCAATTAAAAATCAGAGATTTTTGTTAAAAATCGGAAATAAATACACCAATACAATCAACAGTGTGATACTAATACGCAAAGAGTGAGCGAGGAAATGACACGCTTTTGATGTCCCGCTTTAATTCGCTATGCGGGAACATGAGACATCCACACGTCTGCATTTGTATTTTGATTTAGACCATCGATACCTACGACCGCACAGCTGTGTTTGTGCCAGCCGCTAGCCAGTCGCCCGCGAACCGTCATTAGATGTGGACCCCTCGCACATTTCTTTAGCATCTGCCGATGGTTTTTTCATGTTTTAAGCAATTAAATTACAATTATTATCACATTTGATATAAAATATAATAATTATAATCGATTAGCTATGAATATTCATATTTTTCCTATTTTAAATCGCTTATTTTGAGATGTGTATTGACTACACAGCACCGGAACGCGTAGATTTTTTTAGCACAGTAAGGGAAAGGTTAAGACCGATTTGTAGCCAAGCACCCAGATTTCGCTGTCCAAACTTTTGCTAGCTATGTCCTCCATCATGTGAGGGAAAATTCAAATACTAATATATTCTTTACGTAACATTACTTGTAATAAGTGGCAAAACACTAGTGATTCGGAGAACACCGGTTATGTACCACCGGTTTAATTCTTAGAAAACTAATTCTCACCTTCCAACAGGAATGGCGAAATAGAACACAGCCAGCATCTTTGACCGCATGTCCTTCACAAAGAGGTCGCTGATGATGGTGGGAGCGATGGTTGAATAGGACGCCTCTCCCACACCCACCAACGCTCGGAAAAAGATGAACCACCAGAAATTCTGAAATAAAAAAAAAATCAAAATAATCTTAAATATTCTTTGTTTCAATAATGAAATGAAACTACATATTGATTGATTTCATTACAAAATATATAATATATTGTATTCTCATCGAGGGATTTACCAGCAACTCTGTGGTTTTTTGTAGTTATATTACAAACATATATATTTTCCAATTAATTAGTCTAACCTAATCAAGTATATTGTATTTTAATAGGTTCCTTAAAAATATATTATAATACAATGTATAACAATTACATACAAGTACAACAATTTAGCGTGGAAGATACTCAGCTGTTCAGTAACCAGATCTGAATAGACAGGAAACCCCACCCTTGTCAAGTAATTCCTCCATAAAAATTCAATTATTGGACTTGCCATAGACTAGTCCTGGGTCGATCGATCATTTTACGCAACCCAGGTCGATCACGACTCGTTAACTGTGATCGGGTCAAAAGTACTCGATCTTTGATCTATAGAAAAAAATTCCATAGATAGATCGATGCACCGCCACCGTGTTGACATAGACCATAGATAAACAAATTTTGTAGACCGGGCATCTCAAGTCTCATTCTCGCAACACAGAAATAGAGATGGTTAATCTGAAATGGACTGTCACTGAGATTTTAGCTTGAAACTTCAATGACAGCCTATTTCAGCTATCTACTTCTCTGTTGCCAGAATGAGATGCCAGACGTCTAGTCCACAAAATTTATAAATCTATTGTCGCTCGCCACACCCATCACGGGTGCTGACTGAGATGCCGGCTCATTGATCAAATGATTGAATCTTTTTTGAAAAAGTGACCCGCTCGATCATTGGTGGTTCGTGATCCGGTCAAAATGATTGGATCAATCACAATCGACCCAGAACTTCTATAGATCACTGACTCCAAGTTATGTGAGACACTGTTATGGCTAGCACTATTGGCTACATTCATATATACTGTTGTTATACCGACTCTCGACATGACAATATTTTATTCACATCATCGCGCCATGACCTCCTCAGGCGTCTCCGACTTTTAAAAGATACGAATGATGGAAATAAGCAACTCACCGTCATAAAAGAGCCGATCAGGGTGGTGAGACTCCACAGGAAGATGCCGGCAGCCATGATCTTAGTTCTTGACTGCCGGTCGCCCAGGTAGCCAAACAGCGGTGCAAATATCATATACGATATCACAAACACAGTCTGCAGCAGTCCCACCTTGTCATCGCCAATGTCAAAGTCTTCTTTAATGTCCGTTAAGATACCTGGAAAGAAGAGAAAAAAATTATTACAAAAGTTATTCTAAAAAAAATACACATGTTATTTAAATATTATAATGCAATATAACATGGTTTGTAACCAAGTGAATAAAGCATTTCGGGTTCAATCCTCTGCAATCTAAGTCCTCCATAATTGCACAAGAACTCATTTCATCTTTCAATGGTGTAAGTAGGGAGAATTAAAAAATTTTAAGTTTTAAACCACAAATTTATTTAAATTTACCAACCGGTTTCGATTGACTTTAGCTTCATCAGGGTAAAAATTTAAACTGGTTTAAATTTATTGTTACTAGTTTAAATTGTTACCTCAATGAAGTTTAAGCCAAGCGAAACTGGCAAATTTAAGTAAGTAAGTTAAAAAGGTCTTATCGTTGGTGGAGCAATTGGTAAAATGGACATATTATGATACACATGTGTCATTTTAATGCAGGAGTCGGAAACCAAATGGAATTAACCAAAATGTGTTAAAAAATAAAAATTGTTTTTATTTAATTCTTGTGTTTTATTTTCATATATAATTATCGATTATATCACCCATTTATGCTCATCTTCTAAATTAAGTACAAGATTTTTTTTACAAATGCCAATTTTATAGTAAAAACAATATTCGATGTTTTCAAACCCGCCAAAATGATGAAATCTGGCGGGGTACGAGTGACATAATAAGTACCTCGGTTTAGTCGGTTAACAGTAAGTCCATCCGCTCACGGGGCAACTGAAACAAGTTGGCAACTGAAACTGGTTGGCAACTGCCGGTTGCAAACTGGTTGTCGAGATTCTCTCACGGCGCAACTCAAGTTTACGATTTCACAAATTATCTAAGCTTATCTAATCGTAGAATGAAGACACTTCTGCTGTCATCTGTCACTATCATAGTGAGTTAAAAATGTGATGAATCAAGTGATGATGAAGCCGCCATTTTATCTTTCTTTTCTTGCATAGTCAGGAAGCCTATAGTCGTAAATACGCGGGAATTTTTTTTCCTACTCGGACATATTGTATTTTGATAGCTCTATGGATAAATCGCAAACTTAAAAACTGACATATTTATGGGCAACTGAAACGAGCAGGCGATTTGCGCCGCCGCACAGTGGCCAATTTTAATGATTTGGCGCGACATCGCTCTCGGCGTTCGACTATTTGGCACCATTGATGTTTTTTAAGTATTAATAAGAAATACCACTTATTTTTTGTTCATTCTTATTAGTTGAAATGTTGATAATAATTTTAATGCTTTTATAACAAGTAGCGTGTAACTTGGGCGCTAAGTTTGTATTTTATGAAAATTAAGTACAATAATTTCTTAAAAATGCAATTACTGGAGTGGCTGGCTTAAGTTGGTGGTGATTTTTTTTCCGTGAACAAAAAAGACACAGCAATAATATCCTATTAAAATTAGCGTGAAGACTAGTGAAGATTTTTATTCCTACTCCATTAAAGGAAAAAAAGGGGAACCAAGGCAACAGTTATAATTTATGAAAAAAGTTTTTTTTCAGTTACTTAAATAAAGCACGTATCTTAAAGAATATCTCAAGTGATTTTTAAAAGTACTTTTTTTGTATAATAAGTTCACAAACAACCCGATTTCGAACGCCTTTAAACTCGCCTAGATACAGCAGCATAGTTGCGCGCCCGAATATCAGTGTACCCCTGTTCTGCGACTAATTACATAATAATTGAGTTTCAGATGTTAATTTAAATTGACAGTGAATAATTTCGAATAACTTTAATTTTATTCTAACGGTACGAAGAACTAAATATTACATACAGTTGATCTTTCTTTGACATATCGGAGTCAAATATAGGATTCTGAAAAAAAATTGACGAAAATTAAGTAGGTACAATCATTTCTAAAAAATGCAATTACTGGAGTGGCTGGCTAAAATTGGTGGTGATTTTTTTTGTCCGTGTACAAAAAAGATACAGCAATAATATCCTATTAAAATTAGCGTGAAGACTTGTGAAGATTTTTATTCCTACTCCATTAAAGGCAAAACTTTGGTAAAAAAAATTGTAAAAAAAGGTAAACTTTGAACCAAGGCAACAGTTATAATTTATGAAAAAAATATATTTTTCAGTTATTTAAATAAAGCACGTATCTTAAAGAATATCTCAAGAATTTTTTTAAATTACTTTTTTGTAAAACAAGTACACAAACAACCTGATTTCGCACACCTTCTAACTCGCCTAGATACAGCAGCATAGTTGCGCGCCCGAATATCAGTGTATCCCTGTTCTGCGACTAATTACATAATAATTGAGTTTCAAATGTTAATTTAAATTGACAGTGAATAATTGGGAATAACTTTAATTTTATTCTAACGGTACGAAGAACTAAATATTACATACAGTTGATCTTTCTTTGACATATCGGAGTCAAATATAGGATTCTGAAAAAAAATGACGAAAATTAAGTACAATAATTTCTTAAAAATGCAATTACTGGAGTGGCTGGCTAAAGTTGGTAGTGATTTTTTTTGTCCGTGTACAAAAAAAACACAGCAATAATATCTTATTAAAATTAGCGTGAAGACTTGTGAAGATTTTTATTCCTACTCCATTAAAGGCAAAACTGTGGTAAAAAAAATTGGAAAAAAAGGTAAACTTTGAACCAAGGCAACAGTTATAATTTATGAAAAAAAATAATCTTTTCAGTTATCTAAATAAAGCACGTATCTTAAAAAATATGTCAAGTAATTTTTAAAAATACTTTTTTTGTGAAACAAGTACACAAACAACCTGATTCCGCACGCCTTCAAACTCGCCTAGATACAGCAGCATAGTTGCGCGCCCGAACATCTCAGTTCTGTGCGTAATTACCGAGTAAGTAAGCTTCGGATGTTATTTTCAATGGTTTTTTTAATGTCAGTGATTAACTGAGAACACATTGGTAAAAAAAAAATCATTTCGGGAACATGCCGATCTGGGGTCAATGTCGCGCCAGCGCTCAAATTTAAGCCACTGTGCGCCGGTACAAAATTGTCAACAATCTAAATGTACGCGACTGACTGACCCGTGAGGTAGCGGTTCATTTCCGTCAGAACCTGCCGACCAATCAAAGGGCGTTTAAGTTCCATTCACACTAAAATTATTATTATTTTCAAATGAGGCTTAATTAAAAACTAAAAATAAAAATATTGCCAAAAAAACAGGAAATGCTAAAAGATCATGCCATATTATGTGGTTGCCTTATCGATTTTTTTGATAAGAATATCGTTGTATCCTGCACAATGGGAATTTTAGAGGAAGTTCTGATTAGGCGGCCAACTAATCTCATTACTAATCAAAAGATAACAAAACATGCAGAAAAAGTTAATTTATTATTTTTAATCTATATAATTATCGACGCCGCTTAGAATAGGTACCCAAGCTAAAAATAATAATTTTACAAGTGAATAAAAAATAGGTATTGAACAAAATTTTCTACAATTTTTTTCCCCTTTCACCACTGACTAATCAAAATAATAATCCACAGGGCTTTTAGATGACGTCATCAAAAATGCGCTTTAAGTCGAAATTCCAAAATCATCTAAAAACTCGTCAGGAATATCCGTGCCATCAATTTAATAGAGATTTACAGTGTGGGCGTCGAGTTAGGGCACGAAGAGCGAGCCATAATAATAATAAATTGGATTAGGATAAATGGCTGCACCGTTTATACAGGGCGCCCAAAAGTCGCGTCACCCTACCACTTATAGTGGTATGACTATATACTTGATGCAGGCCAGGGGTTCGTAAACTGCTACCACCATAACCCCCTTCATGTGAAATTTTGTAAGCTAATAACTGTAAATATTGTTTTTTTGGTTTTAGATTGATATTAAGGGACGTACATGGCTTTTTTAAACCATTGATTCATTGTTTGGAGTAAAAAATGTTCATGAAATATTGGTTTCCGGTGACATTTTTGATGCTTTTTTTCAGCAAAAAATAGAAAAACAGGAATTGGACAGCTAGGGTCGAGGTGAGGGGTTGGGCGATTACTCGACTGAGTGACCAGTGGCGACATGTGGAAGAATTAAAATGTTTAAAAAAAAACAATAAAAAAATCACCGTAGGCCAAATTTTTTTAAATATTTTTAACTCCAAATAATGTCAGGAACTATCAAGATTTTATTTTGGTGCCAAAAAACTAACAACTGTTTTTGAATGTTTTTGATGTGCTGATTCTAAATTCAAACTTTTTTGTCGTAGCAGCTCTAGTTCTTAGAGAAACACCTTAACAAAATTTAGCACATAGAAAACGCAATAATGAAACATTAGAGAAATATTTTAATATTTTTAAGCCACGTACATACAAGACAATCTTAAAAAATAAAATTTCTAGGTTATGAAGACAACTAATAAACGCTTTTGTTTGGCTATAATTATATAAATTTTAAAAGGTCCTTCAAATGATTATTGTTATTTTAAAACTAAAAAAAACAGGGCCTTCAACTTCAAACTACGTGTCATATCTCGAAAACTAGAGCTTATGCACAAAATCTGACTGCATTTTTGGATACAGCATCAACAAAAACCCCAGGCACCAAAATGTGTGTTGGCCAGTAAAATCATTTTGCGACCCACAGATTGGAAACCTGACCTAATGTATGGTAAAATGATGCAAATGGTAAAAAAAAATCTCCCTCCAGACTAGACTTTAACCCTTCCAATACCAAATGGCGAAATTAACTATCCGGTTAGAATGATAAACACGAATAAATAAACATATTTGTAGAAACATAAGGTATTAATGTTTTTGGGATTTTGGGAAGAATTAGACTCGGGGAGATTAAAATCGCACAGAAAGGTTAAATAAATGTGATTTTTGCAACGGTTATCTTATTTTTGACGTTAGAAGTTCTAGAATGTTGATGTCAGCAGTGTGGGCCTTCCAGATTTTTGTACTAAATATTTATTTGCATTACACATTTGTACACCAACATAATAGCCTTTTCACGAAATGGTCACGCTGTCATTAGAAAAATAGCCTCGACCAAAAGAGCTGCTTCAGGCGTACTTTGCATTCTAACAACTTCTCCCTCTTTCTCATAAACGACACATGTAGCAGAAAGGAAGGCAACAACGAAGCTCTTAGAGACAGAGCCAAACACACAAGTAAAATCGGATGTGGAAAAGTATCGCAGTATTGGGTATCTCGCCTTGTGTGAAATTAATTAAGTATTAAATGAATGCATTTTTTTTGCTTCCGTAATATCGCGCAAGCCAGACTAAGTGGAAGGAGTAAAAATGTGCACGGGCGAGGCAGACATGTCAGATTTCGTATACGAACACGGTACGAGAAACATTTAAAAAAAACCATCAAATTTGGCATGCTAATTTTATACACGCGGGCCTACCCATTCTACCTAGAATCACAGGTATTCGCGGGGTTTTAAATATGTTATGCTACGTATACATACGCGAGCCGAACTGCCAAACTGAACCTCAACTTATGGGAAAGGGATGAAGCAACCGCCGTTTGCAATTGCTTCGTTCCTTTCCCGTAATTCGTGGATTCGATTCGCAAATGTATACTTACCACTAGGAATCGAATTATATATATTTTATGTAATGTATAAGTTATGCCGGTACCTGCCTTCTCTCCCTTTTCTAAAGTCAGAACAGAATAATATTTAAAAATAGGTAGGCAGGTACTTATTTAACTTTTACACCGTTCACAAACAAAAAGATTTTTTTTAATACGAAGTATTTACTAACAAGGGGGTAGCTACAGCATTCACGTGGATAGGGGGGGGGGGGGTCTGCAAGGGAGAGAGAGAGGGTTAGAAAATTTATTATATATAGACCTTCATACTATTGTACCAGATATTATTGTTATTAAATCACATTGATTAATTAGATGGTGCAAATAATATTGTTGTATTTTCAAGGAAACTAATCTACCAGAGTGACTAGAGTATCATTCTTTTATTCCGATGGGGGTGAGGGGGTGGGGTTAAGCCCTAAACCCCCCTTATACACGCCCTGGGGTACTAAGTACCTGATTACTTCGTTTTAAGTTTGACTTTGATCGTCTCAAGCCGTTACGTAGATACCAGAGACTTTATGTGTGTACAGTACACCATATTATTATTCTATTGCGTAGGTTCTACAAGCAATTATGATCGGATAGTAAAACTTTGCTTGATAATATTACTAATTCGTCGAATACAAAAAAATAAATTTAATCTTCAAGATTTTTGACTCAACGGGATCGTTACCAAGAAAAAAATATCTCACAATATTATATATTTACCAGGCTAACAACAATAATCATTCCGCGAAATCAAGTCAGAAACATTAAAACGTAACCCTAATCATTGGAATTTTAATTGCACATTGTAAATAACTAGGCGTTGGTTGGGGACTTATAAATAGTTTGGGGTAAAATTTTGAGGTGAAGAGGCCTTTTTAAGATATACAATTTCGTAGTACATTATTACGATGTATCTCATAAGGTTTAGCCAGCGTTTGCAATATGAGCGTATGAAAATATTTTTTTACGACTTAATTACAAAACATCGAATTTTATCTACTTTCTATAAATATAATAAGCACGTGTTATATTGTATAAACCTTCCGGATGAAATTCTCTAAATGAGAGTGAAAACCTTATCAAAATCAAAGACATTGTATTACTATTTAGAGATGGGAGATTAAAGAAATTTTTCAATATTGATTCTCTTGTACATGAGAGACAACAATCTTAAAAACATTTAAATTATGTATACATATATATATATATGATTTATCTTAATTATAAAAATAAGATCATAGATTGTGGCCATGACGTACGTCAGTCTTTGTTATTCTGATTAGATACTAGAAATAATAATCAATAATTGCCTTTGATTGTCTATGACATTCTGCGGTCAGCATGATTAGTGGTCATGGTGATCTTGTCAATCTTTATTTAATAAGATATTATCCTCACTATACAAGATTCTTACATAAATCATGGGAAACATGAACCTATCTACTTATTATAAGTTATTATTCACTTGAACACTAATGATTTTAAGCTAATTGATTGAAGATTTTCACAATTTTACAAACACGAGAAATAACAACTAACACGTAAATTATAAACACTCAGGGTCAAAAACAAACACAACATTTGGGCCTAAAAGCTTCCTATATTATGGTACAGCAAAATCCCAATCTCATTCAAATCTTACAAACAATATTATAACATTTATGTCTCATATAAAAAGCTGAATACATAAAATGTGGAGATCCGAAATAGAAAATAAACCTAGACACTAAATACAGACTGAAACCAAAATCACTAATTGCATTAAAAAACACCGTGTAATATATTCAAAATTATTTTGAAAAAAAAAACACTACATAATCTCTAAATAGTACAAAACAAAGTCACTGTCCGCATCTGTCTGTTTGTGCGCTTAGTTCTTCCAAACTACGCAACGGATTTTGATAGGGGTTTCACTATCATTCCAAGAAATTCTTCCGGAAGGTTTAAATATATTATACATGGATTTTATATTTTTTGAAAGTAGGCTATCATTCATTCTATTTGCTACACAAAAACGGAGATAATAAAACATTAATTATTATAGTTTTTATAATAATAATAAATAGATAAATAACTTAAAGAGTTACTAAGTAAACACAATAATGCTACCTAAAGGTACCAAAGGTAAGCCTAAAAATAAAAATGTCAATGTTAGAGTTAAGACAAATATTATTTAGAGTATGAAGAGCTCGGTTAATTGTCGAATTAGATGCTGCATTTGTTTTATAATTTAGCGTGTGGAATAGCACTGTATGTCGTGTACGTCTCAAAGGTATGTTAAAGTTAATAAGGGACAAAAGTTCAGAAAAGTCAATCTCATTGTTTAAAATTCTGTGTATGAATATTGAGTCAGCTACTGTAATGTCAACTATCTACGATTAGATTCTTTAATTTTATTTTGACTCACTCCTTTCCTTCAAAATAAAAAAAATAAACAATTAAAACAAGGATAGTAATCATCACCCTATTTTTAAATATTATGTAATTATGTAAACCAATGATGGTTAATTTTATAACCACCATAAATAATTTGAAGCTTGTTACAAAATAATATCGGTGTGGCGATTAGCTAAACCAAATTTCTCATTGAACAATTTTAAAACATGGCATCCGTTTAAAAAAATTGGATAAAAGCTTGGTTTGAGACATGTTCATTTTCCTTTCGAATTAAAGGGCATGGATTATTCATAGAGGACATAAATACGTCTTATCTGATTAGATTACAAATAATATTCATTTTGCGCGTATATTTGCATACTTTACCATTATATTGTGGGTACATTTCACACATTACATAGATATGCTGAGGCCTTACCATTGGTCAATAAAGTGGGACCACAAAGCACTCACGCTATTGATAATAGTGCATAGTCAAACATATTACTAACGGTTAATATACCGCAGAGATAAACAATAATTTATTACACGATAATAATTGCAAGGAGAGTGCGGAAATACTCTAATAATAAATTGATCATAATGCACAGTGAAAAAATATTTTAACTATTTAAAAAATGTAATTACCGAACAATGTCACGATTTTTAGATATAAATATCGGGACTAATTTGAATATATGGTCGAAATATTACGTAGGATACATGTGGTCAACGAATGCCCGCTCCATTCATTCCCGGCGTGATTGATCGCTCGGAACCCCCCACCATACGAAAGAAGAAGAATTACGTAGGATGTATTACGATGTGAGAAGGGATCTGGAGCAGGTATTTCTATGTCGGAATGGAGCTGGAGCAGTTATATTGATGTTGGAACGGAGCTGAGGCAAATATTTTGATGTCGGAATGGAGCTGGATCAGATATTTTGATGTTCGAACGGAACTGGAGCATGAAATTTGATTTAGAAATGAACCTGGGGTCGGTTATATATCGATGTTGGAATGGGGTTGGAGTATGGATTTTTGTGTTAGAACGGAGCTGGAGAATGTATAGTGATGTTAGAACGGAGCTGGATCCGCTGTTTTGATGTTGGAATGGAACTGGAGCATGTAATTTGATTTAGAAATGAATCTGGGCGGTTATATATATCCACGTTGGAATGGAGCTGGTGTATGTATTTTGATGATGGAATGGAGATGGAGCAGATATTTGATGTTGGAATCGAACTGGAGCACGTAATTGATGACGAGACGGAAAAAAATCATCTCTTTTTAAGGGTAATAAAGCAACAATGAACACAGTAACCGGGAAAATGGTTGTTTATTGTCAAATTAATGATTAACTAAATTGACAACAAACGTATTATTGTCAAATTAATGATTAACTAAATTGACAACAAACGTACTATTGTCAAATTGATGATTAACTAAATTGACAACAAACGCCATAGCGTGACGCCATTAAAAGTATATAAAAATGCAGGTATATAACTGATTTAGGTAAAATAAATTGTGAAAACAATTCGCACTGATTGCGAATTTTTCATAGCAAAAGGTTTAAAAAATAAATCGAAAATGATAATGACCTAACGGGTGGCGGACTTTCAATCAAAGGCCATAATAAATACGTTTTATTAATAGAGTTGAACGCATTCGCGATAGTAATGAAAAATCGCATACAACCGATTCAACTGGCTCACGACAAAACACGTCATTTTTCAAGCATTCCAATATATGTATATTTTTTTTATTTTATTCAGATATGAACATATGAATAATAATATAATATATGATGATTCTGCATTTCGAGGAAGATTTTTTAATCCCCCTACGGTTCATAATGTGCACATCGCGAAATTAGTTTTAGCTAGGTAGTAACTTCATAGAAATATAAAAAACATAAAAAATTAAAATATAACCATTGGGAATAAAATAAGGTTTAAGGCGATGCATTACGTAGTAATGCTAAATCATGTGTTTTTGGTTTGAAAATTTGGTCGCCTAAAAATGTTTCAGATGCTTTAATGAAATACTGTGAGTAGAATACATCCTGGCCTCTGAAATAATCGAGTATTTTTTAGATGAGCCTTTTTATAAGCCCAGAAAAAATAATGTATAAGGGCTATGAAAATTGCTTTAAGTTCAAAATCTCCTACTTACGAACCCATTTTCGCTTATGGTTTTATTGTGTAATGTGGCAAATTAATTTATTTATAAAATGATCGAAAAACATTTAAATATTTGTGCCTGAACATCCACAAAATAAAATAACAGGCACTTTTTGGCCATGTTTTTTTCTTGCATAAATCAACTTTGGATTTGAGAATATAGAATAGGTATTGGCCTGGCAATTGCGATACACAAAGTTCCTATAAGTAAATTCTTCCGCATAGCCGACATCCCCGAGCACTTCATCAAGACGAAGGAGGTCCTGCGGGGGCGTGTGGTCGGCTGCCAACCCTCGGCTGAGGGTCCTTGACTGCTGGTGGACCTGATCAAGAATTTTTATTTTTTTTCTATGGAAGGAGTACATAACGGAGTAAAAAGGGTGTTGCTGATTTATGAAAATCCTTTTAAAGGTGACAGCAGGCCATTTCATGTATTCATGCAGATACGTTTATTCTGTTATTATATAATGAGGAAATGCGAAAATGTTATAATTTTCAAGAAAACGTTTTCCGAGATCGCCATAACACATTCGTGTTTTGCTGATAGTTTATGAGGAAGTCAACATGTTTTAATCAAACTGTCATAGTTATTCAGTGACTTCTGATACTATGGAAAATATCCAACAAAACATGTTGAAGAGAAGATTTTAATCAAGTCTCCAAATAATTGATGGAAGTGCAAAACGATTTAGTACAGTGATAAGAAATAAATAATATTTACTTATTACTAGGTATCAGAAATCAGGTAAATTCTGCGAACATTTCACAATCTATAATAATATTATCTGATCCGGTTGTTGGTTGTCCGTATTGGTCCGACGCGGTGGTGTGATCGACGCAACCAACGAGGCTAAAATGATAGCAAATAAGGTGATTACTTTGATCAATAATGCAGATAGATAAGTATATTGCATTACTAACCATCCAATTCGTTCAGTCAATGATAAAAAATATAACACGACAGGTTCAGGTGGTAGGCATTGACGTAAATACAAAGACATAAATTATAATAATCGAACAAAAAATATAGCATATATAGCAGTTGCCAGATGCAAAGCGAAATAACGAAATGCATAAGAAAAGAAAAGCCAATAGAGATGTGTGAATTATTGAAATATCTACCTATCCTGCCTAGCATGGAACGGAACGCATTAGAAAGGGATAGCCATTCAAGGAATTTGTGTGTATGGGTGAAACAGGTATATTATTATGAACGCCCGTCGTGTCTGTGTGCGGCGCGGCGGCCCACTGACGGGCGAGCATGTAGCAAAAAAATACATGAGAATAATTGTATTTATTGAAATAATAAGTGATTTATGAGCACATACGGATGGAAAGAAACTCCACCAGATTTGGTTTTTGCACGAGAATGGTTATTTTTGCACCTCTCAAAAAGCACAGGAAGGCATTTTTCCACAAAAAGAGCCTAGAGCGACGTGTTCGTGGCAGCTGGTGACAGCTTGTCTGACCAACGAACTTATGTGCGATACTAAACGCAGTAAATCTCATATATGTCCTCTGGACCCAGATCAGTGAGACCACGCGCTGTCTCAGTAACCTATCTTCTCCTTTAATTCATCTTTTTTCTCTCAAAGGGGGTTCCGCCGTTTGAGAGGAAAAAGCTTTCACGGAGAAAAACACAAACGTCAACTGCAAGTAAAGTCTTTGAAAAACCATTCTCAATAACTCTGTCAATATTGATAAGGGGTGTTCCGTGCAATTACATGCCAGAAGTGTACGAGATTGAATCACAAGGGTGGGGAAGAAAATGAATTTAATATCGGGTTGTCAAAGACACGAATTACTGTGGCATGAAATCAATTGCACACAACAGTGGCGTACAGTGAGATAAAAATAAAAAACTTACGCAAAGTTCAGCCGCTGTATTTTTTCAACTTCAAAAATCAACTTGACATTTGAGACACACTGAAGATGCACCTTTTCAAGAACCTACAGCATTTTTTCATACATCAAAAGTAGATTTTGAATAATAAAAACATTAAATAAAACAGCAACTTTGTTTTAATCGTAAATATTATTTTAAGAATAGGTGAGTCTTTTATAATCGGCTAGCTACAATATAACTGAATTTTACTTCCTAACATCATTGATGCATTATATTCTCGGTGCCTAATATGGAAAAAAATATTTCGAAAATAAATATAAAGCAATATTTTTTCCTGGAAAAATAAAAAAAATTATCGCTGCACGCCAATGCAATAACAAAAACATGTTGTTAGTAAGCTTTAAATTATTTTGTCCATCACTGAAAGGAAATGAAGAGGGGGGAATTTTGCAATGGCGAAAATGAATTATTGGTAACTCAATAATCGGGAAATGCCCCTTTTAAACGGTTTACAAAAAATGCATTGAAAAACTGGTTTAAAAGAATGGAGTAATATTGGAATTTTTAGCACGAAAAATTAAAGCGACTATTTTAAATTAAAATTTGTTTCTGATGATGTTTTATGTAACATTTTTCAACAATTTAATTTAGTGGCAATGTGGTAATATTTACAATCAAACCGAGAAAACAATAAAGTAGCCTAGTTGAAAAAAGATTGGGCTATCCCACAGACATAGGAATTAATAGACGAGAAGATAATGGCGAGGGGTAAAATCAACTGTTGAAGAACGAAGGGAGTGAAGCTGACTGTGATTCGTCAATAAATCAATCTGACAGTAAATAATAGGCATCTCGCATTATAATATCACCATTTACTTCTTAAAAGTAAAATCTGCTTTTGAATGAATAGACATTTTTACATGGGAGCGCAAATTACTCGCCACGTTATGAACAAATTTGCGAAGTCCAAATTCGGCAAAAAAATTCGGTTCTCTTTTCAGAGTCGAATATTTCGTTTAAGTATTTAGTTAAGACACTTTTATAAATGTTCATAATTTACTTCCCAGCAACCAACCAGCTTTGTGTTTCGCGTCCAGACGTTTCTCGATGTGATAGTAACAACTGATTCATATTATACGATGTGAATATGCTTAAAATAAAGTAAAATAATGCTTATATATGGAATGTAATACGACAATTGGGTTTATTCTCTTTTTCACATCTATTTTTACAAGTTTTCATAGAATAAGTCAACATTTTGCCGTGTTATTTCGTAAAATGAACCGATGATGCCTCGACCATAGTTCGCACAAGAATGATGACGTCACGTTTTCAAATTTCACTTGAGGCCATACGCGAGCACAGCCGGCTCCAATGGAACCGGTGTGGGGAGTGGGGATAATACGCTTTTAATCACTTAGGGCAGGTCTACTAATATTCATATGTCTATGGGCTATCCCCACAATCCAGAATGATTTAGAGATGCGAATAGATAACATTAATCCCGGTCCACATTCCCCGGTGGGAGACGAGGAAGATGAAGCGCCGTGCGCCATCTCCGCAAGCATCTCGGGCTATTTGTGTGCCAAGCTCTCTGATTCGGATATCGCGCGATATTGCATGACGTCACGGCCAACACGGATCTGGACCGCATTATCTCGCTGACGTTAGACATACGTCACCGGATAGGACAATCATGAGATTAATACTTATATTACGTAGAATCACCGCGGAGAAAAATAGAATGAATCAGAATGCGTGAGGAAGTAGTCGTGGACAAATACTATTTATATGGACAGATGAACAATAATACAACTTATTGCAACTGCAAAACGCAATGATCACGCGGTTATTTTAGTATCTTTGTTGATACAATTCTGCAGTAGGCGGAAATAAAAATAGTAACTGGATGACAACCACCAGATATAAAATACATAAACCATCCCCGTCAAGCGAGTTTTAAATTTTTCACAACTTTTTAAACACGTTTATTAATAAGGTTCATAATAAAGTATAGCGGAAAAGCCAGGCTAGGCAGAATGATCTGAATTGATAACTGAAGGTAATTTTTTTTTTTTTAAAAAGGCACATTATAAAAATCATTTAAATGCAGTATCGATTTTCTCAAATGAGCAGTTGTGCAGTGAACTCCTGAAAAAAACTACGACGAACAAGACTAATTTGGATAATAATTAAGACGAGACAATACCCTAAATAAAGCCAGAATCTTAACGCCGTAAGTGAAGCAGCCTTGCACAAAAATGTGCGACGCGCGGCTCTGGTGTATTGAACAGACCTGAGGTCGAACTTGCCCTATCAAATCTCTAAAATAAAGTGGGAATCTTAACGACATAAGTGATATAGTCGTGTAAAAACAATATTCGGCCCATGGCCCGGCGTAATGGATGGACCTACGGTCGACTTTGCCCTAGCAGACCTAGAAAATCGATCTCTCCGTGGGGTTTATTTTAATTATTACTTATTACATACAACATAAATACGGTTTCGAACGGTGTCGGATTGCGCGTCAGAGGCCAAATTCGATATTACTTATTATTTAACAAAAATTGTAAAACCAGCCTGATTGAATCATTTAAACTTGTAATATGATACATAAGTACGCAAATTGAACTAAAAAGAAACATAACAAATCTTACATACTTAAAATGAATAATTTCCGATAATGAGCATTATTTTGTAACGTCATTGGTAAAGATAATATATGATTGCGCACCTTACAAGGTAACTGCGATGAGACCACGATTAGATAATCATAACAACATTTCTAGAATATTCTATGAGTTAATAAATACTTGAACATTGACGGGAAAGCCGTCATTATTATGGTCGCAATTGATTTCATACACTTTATTTTGCTCGAACGACTGGAACGGCTCACGTGCGATGTGCGGTCTGGAATATGCTAATAAGACGTTGGTCACTAAGCTCAATGATAAAATATATTATTATTTATTAAACCCATGCATTTTTAAATTTTCTGGAAAAAAAAAATATTTTGTAGATATTTACATGCATATGCAAGGAAATATAAAGAATTTATTTTATTTGTAATTTTTTAAATATTTGATTAAAAAAAATTGTTGCAAATTTACAACACCATGTATTTAATAAAAAATAAATTGAACAATTTACGTATGAAAAAAAATAAAAAACATAAAAAAAATTCTCAAAACTAATAAGTGTACCGGAAAAATACGAGTTATTACATATAAGTATTGTATTATTGTATCTACTTACCTAAGAAAATCAAAATAATAACAGCAAAACCAAACTGTAATTCTAACCTCCAACCAATTTTCGAGAATCTTCACTTTGTTGAAGAAAAAGTGACATTTGACATTCGCGAAAGAAAAAAAAGGTGATGCCACTCGATAAAATATATTACCGTGAACTTGATAATTCTAAAACGGCATGCATTAAGTATACACCAAAGAGTTAAAGGTGGTTTGAACGGTATGTTGCAGTTTTACAACAGTATGCATTTAAGGGTTAACAATAATTATAGGAGCAAGCTCCTTGCACATGCCAGCTACTATCATGTGTATACGCTAACTTGCATGCCTGTACCTGCCTTGCAAGTAGATTGCACAACATTTGATTTACTGGCATGCAAGTTGAGGGAGGGGACGAGGGGGGCTATGAAACCGGCATGTGTGAACGTCGCGACAAGTACGGGCATGCCAGTAGCTGACCTGTTGTTAGATTAGCCACACATTGTACTGCCAATTGCAATACGATGATATTTAATTCACTTCGAATGTTTTCCATTGCCAAAAAGCTTGAGACTACTCAGTCTCAGAGTGATTTGAGACACGTACTGTCTAGTGACTGGCATGTGTATACGTCTTGCAAATACAGGCATGCAAGGACGCAACTTGCATGCAAGTTTAACTTGCATGTGTATTCTCATTGCGCCAGTAACTTGTACATGCCATTAACATGCATGCAAGCTACTGTTTCATTTTACAGGCATGTGTATCGCCGCCTTAACTTTAGGATGTGGGTACCAATTTCATAATTTATAATCGTCCAATTACTAACAAATAGTATCTACCTACTCAATAAGATGTCAATAAGACATTGATAACGACTCAAATATTATTGCTCATTGTCTGAGGGCAGCAAAGTGCTGTTAAAACTATATAACTGCTACCAACTAATGTTTACAATACTGCCGCAATGGGAGGACCAACGGAATCCTCGATGAGAATGTCAAGGACGATGCTGTGTTTTTACTTATGATGGCATAAGTAAAAACACAGATTCTCCGAGTAAGGTGCTCACTCACGAAACTACTACTAATCCGTACACATACTGATTATTATTTTTTGTATAACTGGGACTTACTATGTAAACTTACTACTATGTTACTATGTAAGATAATAGAAATTAATAAATAAAATTAAATTAACTTTTTACATTCAACCATATTGACAAACTTAATTTCCATAAAAGTTATTACAATCTCGATGTATCTTTTGTCTACAGTTCCCATTTGTAAATTAACACACTTTTCCTGTTTGTTTAGTTTTTATTGGAAAACTTATTATTAAAATTTAACGGTAAAAAAGCATTTAACCTTAGTATTTACGTATTATTTACTTATATATTTTTGTTCGCTTTTATGAACCTCCTACGTCTGTCTCAACACAGATTTTTTCTAGTGAGACAGGCATAAAAAAACTTACAATTAAACTCTAGATAAATAAATAAAGAAAAAACACATTTGCATTTCGTCCCTTTGTAAATTTGTTCCGGGTTAAGATGGTAGCCGTGTTATAGTACCTTTTAATTGCGATCACACGCTCTGGCGCACGAGTTATCAAACCGGAATAATCAACATTATGTGAAGTTTACTGTTCACCGAACTACTAGTATTAATTATAGGAAATAAAGGAATGTTTACATATGTCTTAACTAAAAATTAGATAATTTGTTCCACTTAAACGATACATCGTTGTAGCTCTAGAACTATGAGCTCTGGGGTTTGCACAGTTTTCTTCTTCTAGGACAACATAATTACTATCCGCTAGCAACAACAACAACCTGTGGGAATAAAGACGTAATATTTTTTTAATATTCCATGAAATAGTATTTAATTATGTACAATTCTTTTGAAAGCTCACGTGGCGGGAACGAGACAAGAGATCATATGAAAAGCAATCAACTGATCAAGAACAGTGTCGTATTTCACAATAAGATACTATGGAAAATAACAAGAATTCGTCACTAATAATGTGACATTGACGTATGAGAATTCACAATAATATTCAATTTCCGATTAAAATAAAAACTTTGATCGTTCAGAGGTAGAACAGGTCGACACATCTCGACCGCAAATCAAAGGTTACTTTTAAATTTTGACATTCGGGTATAAGCTATTTTTACAGGTAAAAAAGTTTAAAAAAAACTTCTCGTTGTTAGCATCTTCGAGAAGCAAATAATTATTATTTTCCCTATTGTATTGAGAAGAGGTGGCGTGATGAGACGGTGACTGGGCATTGGGCAAGGTCGAGTCCTCAATAGATCAACAATCTCAAGAGTTTGTAAAACTGGCTGCTTGCGTCTTTAAAAATCTTTCGCATGAGGCAAGAATTCAAACCTGTTGCGAACAGGCGACAAACATTTTAATACATAAAAATTCAGCCTGTGTATGTTTGCGCTCGCAAAACTCGAAAAGTAGTCGACCGATATCGCTGAAAATATCAACGTTTGTTCTTATTAGTGCCAGGAGTGTCTTTCTATTTTTTTTTATTAATTAACATAACTTTTACATAAGAATATTAAGAAATATACATTATTTATTGTACATAACTGAATTGCTTCATTAACAACATTTTATATTTGTTTAAAGATAAATTGAAGATGTCCACTGACTTGGTATAATTGTTTTCCTCCATTAGTATTCTGGGCAAAGAGGAATACATATGGTAGTTAGTCCCAGAATTTCTGCACTGAAATTGATAGTGAATAATATAATTGAAATAGTGGTTTGAATGGTAGAAGTCGGAGACGCTCGAGGAATACTTAACTCAATATCTCTGCACTGGAATGTGATACGGAGTCGAATTTAAATCGATGTAATGTAGTTTTTTAACAGTAACAGTGTGATATACAGTAGTGAATGGTGGAAGAAGTCGGAGACGACCGTGGGTCCATCCACTAGTTGCTAATAAGTAATAATATTATATCAATTATTGAGAATTGAGAAATATTAGCTTCAATAGAGAAATAAGGTGTTGACTTTCTAGATCACAGCCTTTCTACATTATTTGTCACGCTGTACACACAATAGTGAAACAAAAATGAATAAAAAGTACATAAAAATAAAAATGATGACGTTATCTCGGGTGATTTTGCACTGCAGGTAGTATGGATGACATCACGGAATTCGTAATAGCCAACGTGTCTAGCTGTAAACAGCCGACTGATTACGACACATCGTTCGTTATTATACATCAGGTGATTTCAGAGTCCAACCTCCGTGGCAAAGCGGAAAGATGTAAGATCCTTGGTTCTGGGCTCAGAGGTCGCGGGTTTAAATTATGGCCAAGGTAAATAGGAATTTCAACTAAAAAAGAAACTAAATCATAGCATTTCAGCGAAATACAATGTATTCGTTTCTTTTTCGAAGCGTAAAAGAAAAAAACAAAAGGATATAAAATATTTCTAATTTATTAAAAATCTCTTCAAATTATTCGTATTCCTGTGGAAAACGGGACTGCAGGCCTTTAACGAATGAATTGAAAGATTTCCTAATAAACTATCAGTAAAACAGTATGGCGATCGGAACAAAGTATTCATAAAAATTCTAATATTTTCGCATTTCGTCATTATATCACCCCAAGTGATTCGCTACGTTTGGTGACTTCGCAGAGGTGCCCGGGTTAATGGGGTGAGGTCTTGACGGCGGACTTACCCACTTATTGCGTGGCAGGCCGGATCGGCAGACACTGGTAGAGGGAGACCCCTTGACATCGACCCGTCGCCCTGCACCGCAGTGGGAGAAATGGATTCATACAACTGTCACTCCTGGACACACTGACCCACAGGTTCCTACCCATCACTCATACCTGCTTCCCAGAACCTCCTCTCCTTTATTTCCTTACAAATACCCCCTACACAGCTTTCTCAAGTGAAATTATTTTCCTCAGGGCCTCCAGTGTGGAACTAATCTAAAAAAACTATACTAATAAACGGGAGAAATTAAAATATAAATGCAATTGCACAAAAACGAAATCACACTATTTACATTATCGTAAATACAACTGTCGATTGCGATAAAAATCCATATTGTATCAACGAGTTATATAATACCTCAATGTATTGTATTCCTTTCTATCGTATTTGTGTCAAATGTAAATGAGTATAGTATTCTCGTAGTACATATTTGTTATCTCTACAAAATAATAACACTCATAATATATCGCAGTACTGACATGTTTTTACCATACAACTAGGAACCAGGTTAGTCTATTTCAGGTGGTCATATCGGTATAGACGAATAGTACCTACAGTAGTTCATATCGAGATGAAAACATGTAATGTTTTCAAAACATGATGTTAAAGAATGTAATTATAAATAGGAACGATAATGATGAAGAATATAAGAAGGGACAGGTTCCTATCAATATTGTCCCGGTGTTAAACCAGGGGAATAATTTAAGAAGGAACTAGAATAATGATGAAGAATGTAAGAAGCGGTGGGCCCCTGTAAGTACTGAAACTCCAGACAACAACCGAGGGAAATAATGTAAGAAGAATATAAGAAGGAACGAAAATAATGATGATGGTAGTAGTATCGGTACTGAGACTAAAGACGAAAAATGAAGAAGTGAAAGAAGAATTCCGAGTGGAACGGGTGCAGCGGTTGCAACCCTACAAAGTCGTAAAACATGATAATTATTTTTGTCGTTTTATGGGAGTCGTAAAATTATTTATTTTCACATAATATTATGAGAAATTTATCAGCACTGTCAAGAGTGGAATTCGATATTTCATCCACCCATCCATGAAACATACACAGGTTAGGTATCTACACAGTGCGGTAAATTCGACAAACTCCCGGTTCCCGGGCAATAACAAAAAGGCTCCATGTCTACGAATAGTATTTAAATTTTAATAATTACCTCAATATAATATTAAGTTGCATGTGAACATTTTCTTTAAGAAACGATGGACTCCGCATATGCAAATTGCACATGAGATGCATAATTTAAGAGAATTATATACCCGCACGTGTGAATTATTTATTATGAGTTCAAATGTCAATTCATTATACTGCTGGAAATAAAATCAATAGATTAAGACAAAAACTATTATATTTTATTATGTCTTTAACCCCTAACCCAGATAATATCATTAATATTCTGATAACATCAGTTTAAATTTGCTTTTCCTTTGTATGTTCTTCGTTATAAATGTTAAATGTATGTTGTGCCGTGTAGGGACAGTCGTGGGCCTTTAGAATCATTTAACAGCAGCTTCGTTTTAAAGACAAATGCAGAGTCTCGATGTGAGAACCGATAGAGGGACTTTCTCTGTATCTTTCGGATTAACAAACCAGTAAGTTCGTGGTTTAACTTTTCCTTTCCGGTGCTATCTGAGTGAACATCGGCTCTAATTAATAAAATATCTCTCTAAATATACTAAACACAGAGATCAAATTTTAGGTATTCCTCAGCAATACATTTATGTATTGTATTAAATAATTACAAAATATAAATATTTAGCGATTATATAGCACCGGAGGACGAGGAATTTTTGAACAGCGTAAGGGAAGGGTTAAGAGGAAGCTACAAGCCAAAAATGTGTATATTCTTGGTATAACTTATATTGTAGGTAATAGGCATTACAATCGCTTGACAAACGGAGTCTAGAAGCGTTCGATTCCAAGCAAAAAAAATGGTTTTTATTTATTTTCTAAATAATTTTATAAGAAAGCAAAAAAGTTAATCAAGTGAAACTGTCACAGATAATCTTAGCTATAATAATGTATTTTTTAAGTTGTTTCAATTATGCCTTCATACATTTCTATTGAAAAAAAAATTTTTTTAGTAGTTTACATTTATATTTTTTATTTAGGAATTTATTATTTTATTTGTATTCTACTCAAGCGAAGCGATAGGAAAACGATCAATTTATCTAAAGCATATTTTTTGGTATTCATTATGTTCACCAATTCGTTATAAAGATTAATCAAAATAGTGCCAAAATAGGGGTTTGTGACGTGGCTAAACCGGCGGCAGGAAAGTTTCGAAAGATACAGAGTAGGCCCCCTGGTCCTTAAAACAGCCCTAAAAAGTAGATACAATACAATGATGGAACCGGTTCGGCCCCAAATAAAAAAGTGGAACAAAGTTATAAGTTTTATAATCATAATATTACGCAAGTACTGCCTAACATTCCATCAATTTGATGGCCCAATAAGTGAGAGTAGTTAGTGCCTGGCATAAATTTAGCATTTTAAAATCCTGCAGGGAGCAGGTTTATTAGAGACCCGGTCCAGAGTCTCAAACTGCCCAAACGGTCGCCACGCCACTCTGTTAACGCCCACAATATACAGGGTGTCCGGAAACTCGTAGTACAAGCGGGAAACTGGTGAATCTACATCACATTTGGAGTCGATTTTGTAGTATATTTTTTTTTTATTTGAGCTTTCGTTATCGAGTAAATCGAGTTTGAAGTTGATTTTTTTTTTTTTTTTTTTTTTTAATCAAATTCTTATAAATTATTACTGAAGATCAAAGTACCCAACTAATTAAAACTATTTGAAAGTAAAACAAATGAAGAAACTCGGATTTGAAGCATTATTTTGAAATCACCCTTCATTTAACCCGGTGTAATCATAAAATATTTCTGCTCTGCAGGGTTAAAACATCTGTTATTCAACCCTAAACACCAGAAAAAACTTTAACCCTAAAATAGCCGAAAAATATTTTTTTTTGGTTTTTTTTTTTTTTTTTGAAAATGTTCAAATCAAAAAACTTTATGTTTATTTGGGTTCCCCATGTGGTGTAGATTCTCCAGTTTCCCGCTTGTACTACGAGTTTCCGGACACCGTGTATAGAGGGAAAACAATTTCAGGAATTCAACATTCGCGGAATGACCATGTTTGGTCAGATACAGGTTTTACAGGTGGGCTGCGATTATAAGAATAATTGAACGACCAAGTTAATTTTTGTCACAAAATCAAGTCGAGCAAGTTAATTTTGATCGTAAGTGATAAAAATATTATAATGGATTAATTTAAAAAATACCTACAGGTACCAATATAAATACATTATACGGATACTTTCATTTTCCGCATTGCTATCTCAGCCGCAAACCACCGACTGACGACCACTGATTTATTCAGTGTGACCTCGACCTTCAGAAACAAATGTCAGGGGGTCGACAACCCAACGCATAAAACTGCAAGCAATTTACATATAAATTATAAGTCACGAGTCTTATTTCGAATCGCCATAAACTTAGCGCAAGTTTTCAAGTGATAAAATAACGTAGCATTTCGGGGATAATATTATAATCTACTGATAAACTGATAAAATATATTAACAAAAAAGGGTGTAACAGTGCAACGAGATTATATCGGTTTTAACTACTATAGGCTTTAACCAAGTAAACACGGTGTCCGGAAACTATAAGCGGGAAAAAGGTGAATATACATAACACACCTTAAATAATTCATCAGTGCATTTCGATTTAACTTAAAAATATATATTTTTTAATTATTTCAGCAAACTTTTAGAGCCGGCTATATACAGGGTGTCAAGGGACGTACTTGATTTACTTTAACCAGTGATTCCTGACATTATCTGGAGTAAAAAATGTTAGTCAAATTTTGGTCGCCGGTGATTTTTTTTTTTCATCTTAAAAACATAAAAATCATTAGTTATTGGACAGTTAGGGTCGGTCTGAATGAACAGTGGACGATTTTTTAAAATTTGGTTTTGGAAAAAATTAAAACATTAAAAAGTCATCGGATTCCAAAATTTCAATTACATTTTTATACTCCAAATAATATCAGGAATCTCTGGTTAAAGTGAGTACCTAAAGGTATAATATGTTTGGGCATCGAATTTTAAGATCTTATACACCTAGCGACTGTTTTTCTTTCGCTTCAAAATTGAACTAAACTCATGACTTGATTTACTCGGAAATGGCTCAAATAAAAAAAAAAATTATATCACAAAATCGACCCCAAATGCGATGCAGTTCAAAATTTTCCCGCTTTTACTAGGCACGTGTTTCTGGACACCGATATATTATAAAATAATTATAATTTACAACCATTATTTAAAACGCAAAATATTATGACATCTCATAAAATGTGTCTAATTAGATTTCCAAGGTCCAAGAAGATTAAACAATTAAAATTATAACTGAAATTTAAAACGAAAAACATGATAACACAAAAAATTACATAGATTAATATCTAAGGTCTATTGTTATTACTTTTAATCTAAAGTTATAAATAACGATAACGGGTCAACGTTATTGATGTTATTATTATTAACATGTGATATACAAGGTCGCAGTTTAATAACAATATAAAACTGGCAATATTAGATGCGTAAAAGACATTATCATTTTTGGATAACTATACGCAATAGTGTTGTGATCCCAATCAATGGATATTATGATGTGCAAAACGATATTATAAAGATAAACAAAATAGGGCGAATTTCAAGTTGCCAGAGCTCTCCCATCCGAGAGTTTTAACCAATTAATGTTGAGATACAGAATAGGAATTTTTAGAAGTTAGGATAATATTTTCATTGAGTATAATAATAGTACCTATAATTTAACCGTTTGCTCCTAGGTCAAAAAGTCCACTAACCACGACTAATTTATACTAAAAATACCCATATAAGGAAAAATATTTAATAAACCAATGAAAGTTCAATTTATTAAAAGTGAAAAACTTCATCATTTATTATTATTTAGCATAGTCACTCTTTGCACCTGGTTCGATTCTCAAGCTGACGCAACCAGCCGGAAAATAAGAAAAAAATAACATCAGAAAACACGCCATTGTACGCTAAGCAAGTTACCCTCTGTTGGAAATTGTATTTATGTTGTTGATAAACAGTTTTGTAACTCTGGCCTGGCGCGACGATCGTACGATGTTCACAGACCAATCAGCGGCCGGTGAGTGTTCCAACGCGGCGGCGTCACGTGGGGGCGTGGCGATGACGCGAACGAAGCAAAGAACGGTCGCGCTGTTCGAAATTCAAACTTTAGAGCCGGTGAAAATGATAATGCGGCTCCGTTCCAAATACAATTATAACGACCGCAAGAAAAGTAGATAGGTATATATTTTCATAGGTGGCTATTCGATTCGGTCGGTTTGGTAGCTACTTGGTTATTACCTCTTACTGGTACCACAAATGATTTTTTTATTATTATAATAATTCTCTATCCACTTTTTGATGTATAGTCCAGTCAGTGGGGAGTTTTACCTTGCAAAAGGTTAGGTAGTAGCGATTTTGATATATGTTGTTAAGATTGGGACTCTAAAGAAAAAAAAAAGTTTTCGACCTTGAGAGGGTCGAGCTCGATCCGCCATCTTGGATTGAAGGTGCCAAAATTTGTTTTTTTTTAAATAATTGTGAAGTGGTCGTTTTTACAACCAAATTGTTGAAGGCAAACTTAAAGACAACTAAATTACCTACATTTTTTGTAGAAAGTTTTTTTTTGTAAGTCTAATAGGTAACGAGTTACAGTGGCGGAAATGTGAATATTTTTCAAAAAAGTGATGAAATTCCCAACTTTGTAATTTTTGCGGGTTATTCATTACATAATTATAATAATTTTGTTAACTCATTTCCACACCACCATGAGGTAGAGAACATTGCGCATTTTTTTTTTATTGTGGTATCCCCAGTAGGTCAACTCCACAGATATACCAGCGTTATGCTACAGTAAATTATGTTACATTACTGTGAATTATGTTACTATAAATTATGTTACTTAATAACAGTCTTCGTCATCAATGTCATCATCTAACTCATTGCCTGTGATATTTGGGCTTCCATTGACAAAATCTCTTCTTCTTCGTCCTCGACATCGATGTGAACCTCTGGCGAATTTCGGCATGTTTGACCATTACAGCACCCACATACAATAGAACACTTCAATCCAGCTTTCCTGCAGCCACATGCAACGCCGCATCCTTTTTTACAATTGCATGAAATAAATTTTAATAAAGTCTCGGGTGCTGGTTTCTTTGTCATTCTTACTGGAACAAGCCCGTTGATGTCACGTTTCCCGGCCCAGTTTTCTGGATTTTTTTGGATTCCATACCATTTTTGGACTTTATGGTACGTTCTAAATGCATGGTACCGTGTAGCGTCGTTCGTTAGTGGCAAAGAGGCAAGATTGAATTTGCTTTTTGTTGTCGACTTTGCGAAACGTTTGTAGAGGACTTTTTCCAAGGTTTCCTTATCCATGTCACCCCCGTATAAAGCAACAAGAAAGCGTGTTCCTGCAACTGCTATGTCTTCTGGTGTTGCATCATGTTGTTTGAAGATTCTTATCATGGCATTGAGTCTTGTGTCGTTTTGCACAAGCGAACAAAATTTATTTTTTCCTTGGTTGAAGAAGGACGATGTTGTATCGCAGCCGCTAAAGGCATGAAGAAACAGAATATTCTCAGCCGCCTCTTTGTATTTCACACTATTCGCGGAATACAATCTTTCAAAAGTTTTGCCTCTACCGGGTTTGCGAAGATATATACTATTTTGTTGTGGTGCTAATGCTGTCATGCTGTCAGCAGAACTAGGAGATCAACGTCTTCGCCAATAATGAAAACAGCGTCATATGATGAACACAAGGAAATCGCAGTATTGACAATCAACTCATCAGCATCTTCTTCAGCCTGCTTAACTGTAAAATCATCCTGTATAAATTGCTTTGTAAGCATCGAAATCAGACGGACTTTGTTATTTTCATTGGCTAAAAATCGTTCTTGTGAAACTTGAACTGGCATTATTTCATCGAAAAGAACATCTGCAGACATGTGCTTCTTCGATCGGCGAAGTCTTTCTGCGGTTTTCGTATTTTTTTCACCATCATCAAGCGGATATCCATCGAAAACAATGACTGCATATGATCCATAGTGATTTCTTACATAGTGAACGTACTTCTCGCAAATTGACCCAAAATAATCATTCCGATTCCATACAACTTTATGTAAAAGATATCCTCCATCTACAACATTAATTTTGCTACCTTCAAGTTGCACGCCTTCTGGAAGTTGTTCGAAAACACCATAAAATGATGATTTCGTACCTTTGCGCACGAGCACACTGAGTGACCGAGCATCCAGGCAACGTCCTGTAACCACCCCGACTCAATCAGTGTTGCCAAGTCAGCTGTAGACTAGGATCCCACTATAACAAATCAACGTCATCGAGCACACGGATGATGCTATATAAGTATATTGTAACGTAGAAATACGTTAAAATGATATTGTGTAATATGTTCGTACAAAATGTATCAAGAAAACTGGAGTTTTACAATTTTTTGTCAAAATTTTCTTCTTTCAACCGCTGTAACTCGTTACCTATTAGACTTACAAAAAAAAACTTTCTACAAAAAATGTAGGTAATTTAGTTGTCTTTAAGTTTGTCTTAAACAATTTGGTTGTAAAAACGACGACTTCACAATTATTTTGAAAAAAACAAATTTTGGCACCTTCAATCCAAGATGGCGGATCGAGCTCGACCCTCCCAAGGTCGAAAACTTTTTTTTTTCTTTAGAGTCCCAATCTTAACAACATATATCAAAATCGCTACTACCTAACCTTTTGCAAGGTGGAGCCCTTTTTTATCCCCCACTGACTGGACTAGTAGTACAATCAGTACGATGACCCCAGATGACCCTATGGTTGTGGTTTAGCTCAATTTAATTTGATTGAAGCAGTGTTTAGAGAAGTTTTAGATTATCTGTTAAATAAAAAAGTCTTGAAAACTTTAAAAAACTGTAAATCGAAATAGAAATTGAAAATCAAGAGATTAGAAATTGGAGTTAGGTCATTATATTGGGTAGGTATTAATTAGAATTAGATGATGCAATTTTGGCGGTCTTTTGCAAACTGAAAATATGTGCACTGAAGCATAGAAACTCGGTTAGAATAACTGTTTTCATTTCTGTTTTCTCGTAAATTCATTTCAATCATGAGTTATGGATCTATAAAATATTAATAAAGGTAGGTACCTAACTGGAAACTAAAATACGCTACTTGCTTCACATTTTTCCCAAGCCGGGTTTTAGTACCTACCATAACATTTTACCATACATTTTTTAAACATATTTCTATTAAATTGTGAGGTTGATCGCGTAACATATTTCACAAAGTTAATACTTGTTCAATTATGTTGGTGTAATATCATTTTCATTAACACTGTCGTTATTTGTTGGCATGTCCATCATCAGATCTGAATCTTTACAATGTTTTGTAAGTCAATGAAAAAAAAAATGAGCCAAGATGGAGGTCGAAGCACCGCTTCAAAAAATGACAAGGACAAGGCCTAAAACCCAGAAATAAAAAGAATAATATCTACAGTGGCGACGCCCCCAACTTCAAAGTTAATTGTATCGATTTATATGTTGATACATACCATACCTACATAGATATTATTTATTCTTCTGTCACTCCTTTCTCCGTCCATCCGCTGTACGTGTCCAATCCATCTAAGCGTTAGTTTATCTTGTTCCTCACTTGCTTACATCGGTCGTGTGTTATTCAATAATAGAAGCGACAATCTATAAATAGTATTACAAACCAGTAGGAGTTTATAGTTTTTTATTACGGAACGAGTGCAATGTCAGTGAAGCCATTTAAAAATAGATGTTGCGCCTTGTTTTTCAATTACGAAATGAATAAATATATTCCGGATAACTTTTTTTTTTATATAAATACCGCCCCAGTTTATTACACCTTTTTTTAGTTTTTGGCACAGATTATTAAACTAAATTGCTCAATTTCTTGAATGTGAGGTAATTTTATCAGCTATTTTTACGTGTCAATAGTTTTACTAATCGGTTACGTCCGAGATATGAATTAAAAATTATAATATCGTGTTTTATTTTTTGAAAATAAAATGAATATTTTAAAGCTCCATAGTTCATGATGGAAATGGCGTTTCAGTAGTGATAAACTAGAACCTGTTAACCTAACCACAGAGCTCACCTTTCGAGAGATATTTTTGCTTCAACATGATCGACAAAAGTACATCAGATTCTAATATAATTATTTGTTTGGGGCTGGTTTTCAATCAACTTAATTTATTCCGAACACGGTTTTTAAAATACAGTTTAACTTAATAATTATTATTGAGCTGTGCGAACCAGGGTTGCCAATGCTTATGTTCTAAAATACCCGCGCCGAATGTTCAAAATCCCCGAATCGGGGAATGCAAAATGTCAAATTCCCCGAAAATTCCCCACAAGTTCCTTTAAAATTTCGCCTTCAAAATAATACAATATTTAATGGAAATTAGTATTTTTTTATTGATTTATTTTATTTTATTTGGCCATTGACATGATTAACACATATTATTACATACATAAGAATGTAAGATTAAAAAAAATAGGTGACAACCTTTTAACTCAACTTATATATTAAAAAAAATACAATAAATTGTATAGCTAGTAGAAAAAAAGGCAATATAATCATACAGTGTGACAAGTACGAGTAATTTAAACGAGACAAAAAATATTTATTTTAAAAAAATGATTAAATGGTAGTTTAGTGTTAAAACATAATTAACAATTTTAAAAAAATGAAATTAAATTTTTTTTTAATTAAATTTTTAAAATTTTTTTTCAATTAACAATCATAATTTTAAACAATTTTTAAAACATTATTTTGTTAATTTATATTGAAGGAAATCATTTAAAACAATGAAGTTAAATTATTTAGTAAGCAATTTACATTATTTATTTTTATTTATTTATTTGTTTGTTCACGCCTTGACGGCTTTTACATGCAAGGTAAATTATACAGGAGCATTATAACAAGTATATAGCATCATAAGAAGTATAACATAGTATTTATGATAATAAGCTGAGCATGAAAGACAAGTTGGCACAACACAGGTAAGTATTAGTATACGATAAGTAAATTGTATATTGTATAGAGGAGTTCAACCAGCAAATACTTATTTGGGCTCAGGCTACAGTACATTCAGCAATTATAATTGTCACAATATTACACAAAACATAATTACAAACAAACTCGAAACATACCTGTTGGCAGTGGTGCAAAACATTTTCTAGCGATTTATAAATTAAGTAATATTCTTGTAATTTAAAATATATATTTATATATATATATATATATATTTTTTTTTTGCTATTATAAATAAACGTAAGTTTTTTTATTATTATGACAAAAATAAAAGGTACACAACAATTACATACAAAAAGAAGTAGGTATTATGAAAGTAGTTACAGAGTATTAAGTTTATTATTATTAACAATCAACAGGATTTTTGCTTAATATCTGCATACATATACGCTTTTTAAAGGAGGCGATGTTTTTATTAAAAAATATATCAACAGAGCATGTTTCATTCCCCACACGATGCAATCTCTGAAGACAAGAGTTGATCATAAAATTAGTGCGAGAAGCAACTATATTGAATGGAGCATGAAGTCTAGTGTTGTACTTATTGGGAACTTGATAATTTATCATATTCACTAGTTCGGGGCTGTCCAAATGACCGTTGATAATTTTAAATAATAATAAAGCATCACAGATTTTTCTTCGCTGTGATAATTCAGGTAGTTTAAGCAAGTGCATTAAATAATTATAATTTAAATTTTCTAATGGAATATGTAATTTGTAATTTATATGCCTTAAAAATTTGTGTTGTATTCTTTCAATTTTGTGTGAGTGTACATTGTATAGAGGCGACCAGAGAGAGGAATTATACTCAAGAATGCTTCTGACAAGTGTAATGTACAATGTTTTGAGTGTATTAGTATACATTAGATCTTTGGACGTTCTTAATACAAATCCGAGACATTTAAGTGCTTTATTCGTGATTGCATCGATGTGGGGGACGAATGTCATCTTGTTATCAAAAACGACACCCAGATCTTTTATTAATGTTACTGTAGAAAGATTTACATTGTTAATATGATATTGAAAGAGTATTGGATTTTTATTTCGAGAAAAACTTATAGAATGACATTTATTAATGTTTAAAAATAAATCATTTATGTTACACCAGTTATATAATCGATCCAAGTTTTTTTGCAATACAAGACAGTCCATTAAATTTCTTATAATAGTGTAAATTTTCAGGTCATCAGCAAACAATAGGAAATGGATACCTTCAAATATTGTAACAATGTCATTGATAAATAACAAAAAAAGAATCGGACCTAGATGAGAACCTTGAGGCACCCCACTTGAAGCTTCAATTTCATGTGAAATATGGTTAGATAGTTTAACGTACAGTTTTCTAGATGTCAAATAGGTCTCAAGCCATTTTAGTAGATTTCCTTTTATCCCATATACTTCTAGTTTGTTTAATAAGATTTTTATAGAAACTTTATCGAACGCTCTGCTGAAATCTGTGTAAACTGCATCCGTTTGCAATTTTGAATTTAGATTATCAGATATATATTTTTCGTATATAATTAAATTTGTAAGTGTAGATCTACCGGATATAAATCCATGTTGGTGAGGGGAAATGATTTTACGAGCCTGCAACATAAATTTTGATAGAAATACGGATTCAAACAATTTAGGTATTACTGATTGTATGCAAATAGGTCTGTAATTAGAAGCATCCGTTTTGTCGCCTTTTTTATAGATGGGACTAAGGAAACTGGTCTTCCATTTTTGTGGGAAAAGGCCAGATGCTAATGATAGATTAAATATTTTGGTTAGGTGACCTTTTAAGTTAGATACACAGTTTTTTTAAATAAATTGCGGGTATGGTGTCCGGGCCAGCGGATTTCTGAGTATCTAATAATGTAATTTTACGCTGAACATCGATTTCATCAATAACAAGGTCGTTAAAATCAATAGAAATATTGGAGTTGAATTGAGGTATCTGGTTATTGGATGAGTTTGCTTCATATACTTCGCCAAAGCATTCGGCAAATAAGTCAGTAATTCCTTGAGGTGTATCAGCAATTTTACCATTGTAGTATATGATAGACGGGATACCAGATTCATTACTATTAAGATTATTTGCGAATTTGAATAAATTTTGAGGTTTATTTTGTAACGATTGCTCAATATTTTCCAGGTATTCTTTGTAGCAGGAGATCGACATGTTTTTCACCCTGTTGCGTAATTTAGAAAAAAGTAGATAGTCATTTGGAGCTCGAGATATTTTGAATGTTTTATGTGCAAGTTTTTTTGCCTGGATAGTACAAATTAGCTCTTTTTTAAACCATTTGGGGTAATTAGATGTCCTATATTTTGTAATAGGGACGTAAAGTTCAATTGATTTCTTAATTATGCAGTAAAAAGATACTATTATATCATTAATATTATTACATTTACTAATGAAGTTCCAGTCTGATTTGGCGAGAAACTCGTTTATCTTGGGATAATCAGCTTTATAAAAATTTAATTTTTCTTTATAAGACTCTAAATTTAAAATTTGTGTAGATATATGCTTAACAAAAAGTGGTGGGTGGTATTTATCAATTGTTGAAACGTTATCATTTGCATGTTGTACACTTATATTGTTGGAGTTGCTAAAAATTAAGTCTAATAGATTATTATTACAGTTATATATAAAGTTCACTTGTCTAAGATTTAGGAAACACGACATTTCTATAAGTTCACGAGAACCATTATTGGACGTGGAATTTGTGCAGGTATTATTGTTGTTAATGTCCCATTGAACAGTGGGTTGATTAAAGTCACCTGTAAGAATAAATTTAGCGTCTGGGTATTTTCTTCGCAATATTTCTACTTCTTGACAGTAACTAGTATAAAGCTGGTCATCAGATGAGGGTGGAATGTACGCACAACCAACTATTATTTTTTCACTTATGTATGTCACTAAAACAAATAGTTGTTCCACGTTGATATTTGCACATTTGAGTTTTCTTGAGGTTAATTTAGTATTAATAGAAATTAGACAACCACCTCCCCTACTTTTGTTGCTAGTATTATTATCACGGTCCATTCGATAGGTGTTATGGGAGTGAAATCCTAACTCGCCATTTTTAATATCTGGGGTCAACCATGTCTCAGTGAAGCAGTAAACATCATATTCAAGGGTTGGTAGTTTAATTCTTAAATCATTTAGTTTAGTTTTCAGTCCTCTTACATTTTGGTAGTAAATATTGATAGATCGTAATGTGGATTTTTGGTTATGGGTCAGTTTTTTGGAGATAATTTGACAATTGTTGGGATGTTGTTAATATATTTAATTGTGATATCTTGCTCACCTGATGATTGCCTATTTTGGAGTTCCGTTCTTAAATCATTTAACTGAGTCCTTTGCGCAAATGATAGATCCGGGTACATTCGGATGTTATTTTTTAGTGAGTGTTTTTTGCTGAGTAATATTTTAGGCCATTTTGACTCGGGAAACTCAACTTTGATTCCCCTCGGTTTATTTATATCCTTTTTCCCTATTCTGTATATTTTGAGATCGAGAGAATTTGTAGAGTTGTCCAAGTCAGAAATAATTTTTTTAATGCTGGTGATATCACTATTCATATTCTCTGTTTGGGTTAATGCTTCACTTTCAGGTACATTACAAATTATTATATTTTTTTTCTCTATAATTTTGTTCATTTATCTCGGCAATAATTTCACAAACGTTTTTTGTTTGTAATTGTGAGGGAACAGTAGTGGTTGTCGTGGGAGGCATATTTTTATAAACAGACAATTCGCCTTCTAGACTGGCCATTCTCGCTGCCATTTGGCCGATGGAGCTAAGAATGTTATTTGTTTTAGGCATAATTTTTCCAATATGCTCCTTAGTAAATTTATTGTTCGGATCCATTACGATGTTGGTCAATGCATTAATGGCGTCTTTAGCCAGGGAAATGTATGCTTGCGCATCCATAATTACTTCTGGTATTTTGACAAAATAATTTAATTAAATAAATTAATGGTTGGTTGGACTTCCCTGGTTACTGGCTTGCAGTCTGGTATGTCGTTCACTAAGTTGGTAGTGGTGGACGGACACTAGGCGTGTAGAGTGCAAGTTACCTGCGCCGATGGTGCACAACAATAATTTTAAATATGGATATGTGAAATTTGTTTGTCAAATTTAAGCGAGTTCACTGTTTGTTTTCTTGGTACTTAGACTGTGCTGCTATCGTGCAGTCACTAAAGATGCTAGTTGATTAGAAAAAAAGCGCCAAAAACAGATTTTAATTGATGTTTATTGTTATTTTACTTTGGACGAAAAAAGTGCGTGCTCACTGTGTTTACGTATAGTAATAAGACTATTAAAAAAACTCCGTTATTACTTATTATAAAATAAAACTTTCCAACAACAAGTCATCAATTCATCAAAATAAGAAGATGTACGTAAGAAAATAATCCTTCCACCATAGAAGTTATGACTAAAAAAAATCATATGTCTTCAAGTTTGGGTCCTGAACTTCAGGAATCCCACGACATTATCATTTAAAAATAAATGCTACAGTGCTGCCATAAAAGAAAACTACGAAATCTTTCACCGAATGTACTTAATGTAATATTAATGGATAGTCAAGAAATGCCCAGAATCCCCGCATTTTCCCCGCAAAAAGTTATTCCCCGCAAAATACCCAATTCTTGAAAAAGCTGAAAAATTCCCCGCAGTTTGGGGAATTACCCACAAATCGGCAACGCTGGTGCGAACCCAACCCACTTGTGCAAACCGGCGCTACAAGGCAACCAACCTGAAAGTCGTGAAAGGCTCTTGAAAAAAAAACTGGTTCGCGGCAATAAATGGCGGGCAACGACTGTATTATGAATTTCACGGCCATGTTTTTTTGGATATGTCGTGTTGCTTCCGCCTACAGGCCACTCTAGGGCAATATCTCCTCCGATGAAGAACACTGCAAGGCTGTCGGAAACGTCGCGTCCCGACGACAAGGGTTATATGAAAAAAAGTCATCCACGTGCTTGATGGTCTAAAGGCGGGTCTCCAGCGACAATATTAACACAAACATTGATCCAAATGTTTGTGCAAACATGAAACATTGGGGCAGGACCGTAGGCGATGTAGAACAAAAAAAACGCTGTGACCCCGACCCAATGTTTTTGTTTGGTCCGATGTTTTGAAAACATTTGGTCGCTGGAGACGACTTATTATTGTTGAAATCAGAAATCATTTTCTGTCAGCAAAATATTAGCTCGGCTCAAATAAGGTTGAAAACGCTTGGTTAGGTTATTATAATGGTAATATGGAATATAGATCCATTATTTGGGCCCCTTCTGAACAAAACCATATCCTAGAAATAAAAAAAATTACAAAAGAAGTTTATGTTAACTTCAGAACGCGCCACCAATCAACAGAGCGACTCAACTGCTAACAATTCTGCATTGTCCATCGACATTTTTAAAGTCACTTACAGACTTCAGCTACTGTCTTTTGACATTTGTCACAAAATAGAAAAACTGTCCCCATGAACTTTTATACTTTCATGTACCTCAAATATGTGATCTTCTCTGAAATATGTTGGTGCATAACCTTTTTATGGAGGACACGAATAAATAAATAAATAATAATATTATGATTCAAATGTATCTATTGATCGCATTCTGACCTAAAACTTTTATTTTTGGTCTTATCGAGATTTAGGCGACCACAAAATGGTGCTAATTTATTATTATTGGTATCATGATGATCGGTGACATATTTCTCGATGTATCGTAGCAATTTGGACATTTGGTGACCAACAAATTATTTTTAAATTGTTCCTCTCGTTGTAGAGGTAACCAAAGTACATTAATTTAACAAAAATATACATATCGGCCACTATAATAGTACAGGATAATGTACAGTTGACCTCTAAAGAACGGGTTGAGGGCGTAGAGATCATCAATGGTTGCGAGGACATTTGCCCAAAAAACCAACACACATTAGAACATTCAGCTAAAAATATACACAAATGTGAGAAGCAACGTCACCGAAACTAACCAGGACTAACACGTTTTTTCGTGTCAAGAACAAGACCTCAAAATAATTCAATTTGTGTTAGAATCTTTAACTGGTTTCAAGGATCAGTCAATCATTCAATTTTACGTTATAAATTTAGGTGAATATAAATAGCTTTAGGTACTACCCGGTTTTGCTCGATATTTTTATAATTTTTGACTAGCCTGACTTGTACCCTGCGTTGTATCCGGAAGAAATTCTCTAAATGATAGTGAAAACCCTATCAAAATCCGGAGCGTAGTTTGGAAAAACAATTTATATATATTTGGATTTACGCAAGATGGAGATATAGTTATAGTGTGGCAGCAGCAGGTATTTTGGTTACTTATTGCCAACGTGCATTAAGAAGTGTATTGTATGTAGGTATAGCTAGAAGTACTTCTGGCGAATGCCGGTCGAAGAATGCGGAGAATGTTGATTACTTGATTACCAAAGAAAGTAGGGAATTAAACGTGAAACGATTGTAAAACGCCGCGGTCGGAATTCGTCGACAATTCTGTCAAGTTATTTCTGAGTCGTTTTGTTTGTAAATGATTCATGTTATTTCCAGGAATAATGTTCACGAAAAATAACACATATTTATGGAAAGTTGTTTGTTGGGTTCTAAAGTTAACCCTTTGAGGAAGGATGATTTTTTTAAAGTAAATTTTTTTTTTAACATATTTATTATTTAAATACATTATAGCGAATTTATTTTGGCCAGTATTTAAAATGATCGTTTGAATTATTATAAAAATAGGCACTAATTTCGGTTGTGTGTGTATGTGATTGTAACTCTGGTTTAATGAATTCGGATTTGTTTTGAATTTATTTGTTATTTTAAAATTGGAATCGATTTTAATTCTATTTTTGAAATGTGGTTTTGTTTTTTGTTAAATTTGTTCTCTTGTTTAAATTTATTAGCGTTCAAAAAAGTCAAGGGTAATTTCATTGCCGACAACGTCCTTGTAACTTGTCCCTCTTTCTCATAAACCATACATATAACAGAAAGAGAGGTTACAACGGAGCTCTCAGTGGCAGGATTTTCCACCTTAGTATTTTATTCAAATGTGTAAAATATAAAGTGGCGTAGTGACGGCTCATAAACGGGCCCAAGACAAAACATTCAAACGCAAGAAAATAATATAAAAACAAAGGGGCAGAAACCATAACATCGTCTTTACTTCCTTCCTAAGTGAATGTATCGTGTACATACTTTTATAAGCATTCGAGACCCAACAAACAATTGAGTTGGTATTTGATGTAAAAGTCAGAAGAAATTTGGACAGTGAATTGATAATAAAAATTATAAAATTATCATATTTATATCGTGAAATATTACTATGTAATATATTACCATTGCAAGTCAGTATGCTTGTAGACCTTATGGCCACTGATGATTGGTACAAATACGTACAGGATGCAGCAAAACAGACAGTGCAGTTTTCAAGGGCCGGTACATCCCGCGTGGTGGGGATAGAAACCTTGGAGGGGTCTCATTCTGTCGGGAGGGTCGTGCCGTTTTCAGTCATTACCATGGTTTGGTCCAACACCGGGGCTTCGCCGTGCGCACATTTCTTGAAAATGGCCGCTCTTTCGTCGCCACCCCAAATTTTAATAGCCCTTAAAAACTGTTTTGCCGCACCCTGTATTTTAAATAAATTATTATAATGCGAGTTGATGTTGATACAAATGTGGTTCCTGAATTCACCGCCCGCAAACCCAGTGTTCGAGTATAATTTTAGTAAAAGTCGTAAAATTGAAACAATCTGTCCATTAAAAGCATACTGAGTTTGTGTCACGTCGACTGGGATAATACAGTGGGCAAACAGAAAAATAACAGCGGTAAATTCTGTCTAATTTGTCTAGGCGAGGCCATTTACAAACACCATTCTTCATCTTCCTCTTCGTTCACCTGACAGACGTTTTCTGTTTATTCAATTGCAAAACAAAAGGCCGTTGTAATCGTTTCCGTCCGCAACTGACACTGACACCTGTTGGTGCTTGAGGGATTAATCATGACTAAAGATCTACAGGTAGATTTGAGTGATTGAAACAAAATCCTCAGCAGAAGCATGCAAATATATAATGAATAGTTGTTTTTTATAAGTAACACAAGCTTACCTACAACTCCGGATCATGTACACCTCGAAATGCGCCACACGGTTGAGTGATTCGCAGGCAAAATTCTAGTCCGAAGACTCAAATTACATTTAAAAAAATTCTTGCAAAAACGGGCGTACCGCTTGAAGGATTCTCCTATCTAAAAGATCGGATTGCAGTCAATAAAACATCCAAGGTTATATGGGATTACAGTTATGTTCTATAGGCATTTCAATTGAAGATGTTCCTGAGAACTACCGAGAGATTGATTCCTTCGCCAGCGGTCGCAGTGAAATGAAAATCGGTAATTGAAAAAATCGGTAGGTCGTCAAAATTGATGAAAAAGGTGCCTGGATTTCGCATCGCATGCTAGAAAATTTCCGAAAAAAATTCCGTTTAAAGAAAAAAAAATATATCCCCAAAATATTGGAATTTTTCTCGGTTGTTTTTAAAAAATCGGTATATTGTCTATGAATATCTGTAGTTTAATCGGTATTTTTTTAAATTTTGGTAGGAATAGCATCACTGCATTGGTGCACAACCAACTAACGCGTGCCCACACGGTTTATACCAAACCTCCTAGATCACAACGCCGGGAACACTGAATCAAATTAGCTTCTTAACTTGTATTAAAAAACGTATTTTTATTTATTTTTTTAAATCAACTAAACCATTTTAATGTGTTATAATAAGTAAGGATAAATTGAAAAAAAAATTAAAACGAACATTTTGGTAAAATCCCATACAAGTTAGGAGGCTGCTTTGAAAGAGTGTCCCGGTCTTATTATCTAGGAGGTTTTGTTTATACACGGTTGTCATTTGTCGCTGTTAAGTTCGACTGTAGAGTTGTGAAGTTATTTGCCGGTTTTTCCTTACTTTTAAAATATTTTATATCCTATTTGCTTTCCTTGAAAAGACCTTGCATCAGCATACCCAAATATGACACATACCCAAAATTCTTTATGGAATTCTGGGTGCTAATAATTTAAAAAATATATATCTTCTGAAACGGCTAATTTACTAATCACGTTACTGACGTGCCAGTACCCGGCACCGACGACAGCTGCATTTTTCTTTGGTATTTTTATGCATGTCGCAAGTACAGCTTCTGGTTACACCGTTTAGTACGGAAAAGAAGCATCGTGATGTTCATTGAACCGTAGATAACGCAAAAAATGTCGTCCGACTTCAACAAATGAAACATAAACCAACTTCGCGGAAATGCAATCAAATTATTGATTGGATCCCCAAGGGAACAATGTAAATAGATTTTTTTACACAGAACAATATAAACTTGAGCGTCCCACTTTTTATTTATATACAGGGTGTATCGGCACTAACCCGACAAACTTTAACCAGCTATTCCTTAGCACATTTGGAGTAAAAAATGTTATGTACACTTTGCTGTCCGGTAACATTTTTTTTCTTTTAAAAACAAAAAATAAATAAAATTTCCACACTCCGCTACTGCCCACAGTATAGGGGTAAAATAATTGGCAACGCCGCGCTACTGTCATCTCTTTCACACATATTCTGTCTCAAGTCCCGTGTGGTTCCCGCCACCCCGTCTCGTATCAGTGGTCAGTGCTGTTTTGGGAGTTCGCATGTCATCAAGTTTCTAGTTTCGTTTTTGTTTTGTTATCTAAGTTTTTACTGTTGAAATATGCCCCTCAATTATCCACCTGCCGAGCAAGCAGATATTGTTTTTGTTTATGGATTTTGCAATGGAAATTCACGAGCAGCCGTAAGGGAGTATCGCATGAGGTTTCCTGGAAGACGCGTCCCACACCATGCTACCTTTGTCCAGGTTTGTACCCTATCAATTGTTTATTGAAACTATTTACATTCATTGATAATGCCAAAAAGCGCTTTTGAAATTTAAACTGGGAACATTAAAAACATAACAAGGGGCCACCAACTTTAAAAATGTAAATTGTACTTTAGGTGATTTGTGTTCAGTGGTCACTAAACGGCGTTTTAAAAAGTTAATTAATTTTAATCTCTAATAAATGCATCATTCACTGCAATTGAATTCACTCCCTTTCTCACCATGGGATTATTTAAATTACTTGAATTCAATTTCACCCCTGTGAATCCAAGATATCAACCGTACCTAGTTAAGAAAATTATAATTTAAAACACTTTGTTATACATTTTACTATAAAAAAATGAAATAAATGAAGAGAAAACGTAAGTTTTCTGATATGTGCCTAAAATAAGTGTTCTTTAAAAATAAAATGAGTGAAAAAGCCCGCGATTGTTTATTTGACATTATTACTGAGCTGAATAATAAAAGCAGTTGTTATTTGTTGTTTTGTTTCAGATGTATCAACAATTGCGTGACTGTGGCATCGGACGGATTGAAGGCGCCGGCGGAGGACACAACATCGTTCCTGTGGCAGTTGAGGAGAGAATCCTGAACTTAATTACCGAAGACCCCACGCTGTCCGTGCGTCGGGTCGCTCTGATGATAGGACACAGGGAACACATGGCGGTATGGAGAGTTCTGAAGAAGCACGGGCTCAAACCTTTTCACTATAGGCGCTGCCAAGGCCTCATGGAGAATGACCACTTTTCCAGAGTCGTGTACTGCAGAAGAATGCTGCATAATGTCATAAGAGATGCAGACTTCATGAAAAACATATTGTTTACCGACGAAGCACAGTTCACTAAAACAGGAGTGCTAAATGTGCACAACTTGCACCATTGGGCTGAACAAAACCCCAAGCTTGTTCGGGAGTCGTCGAGCCAGGACAGATTTTCCATCAACATGTGGGCAGGAATCCTGGGAAATCAAATACTCGGTCCAATCGAGTTGCCTCCCAGACTAAATGGACCGATGTATTTGGAGTTCTTACAAGTGCAACTGGGCGAGATTCTGGAAGATGTGAACCTCGAATTACTACGGAGAATGTGGTTCCAGCACGATGGAGCCCCACCACACTATTCGATTGCCGTGCGGAACTACTTGGATGTCGAGTTTCCTGGTCGTTGGATAGGCCGTGGAAGTCCGGCCATTGCTTGGCCACCAAGATCACCCGACCTGACCCCCCTGGATTACTACCTGTGGGGGGCTCTCAAGGAAAAAGTGTATGCTAAGCCAATAGCCTCAAGAGAGCAACTGCTCGAACGAGTGATGGAAGCCGCTGCAGAAATTAAAGCAAATCCTGCAAACTTAAATAATCAAAATATAACAAGACTACACGCTTGCATCGAAAATAATGGTAGTCACTTCGAACAAATGCTCCAATAAAAAAATTAACATAAACTACATGTCCGCATTTTCATTTATTATTTATTGGTAAAATTCTCACAATGTCATTCATTTACACATCAATATTACCTACATATCAATATTTAATAAAATCTGTAGAAGAGTATGCCCGTCGGCATTCAACAAGTTTTTCGACAAGTGTGTCGAAAAGCGTCTTCTCTCTTTCCTACACACTAAATATTAATGGTTAAAAATGAGACGACTGATGCTTGTAAGCGCGCCAATACGTAAAAACAACGAAACTCGAATAAGAATTGCCAGGTGGGTTTTTTAATCGCTTTAATCTGACTTTAAACAATAATTAAACACGTAAAAATTATTTAATATAATATTACAGTACAGTACTTTGAACCTTCGCAATAAATTTATTTGATTTTAAGTTTAGTTTGTAGAACTCCATTTCAATTTAGAGATTTTTTTTATTTTAACAGTCTTATTAAAAAATTTATAAAAACAGTGTGTTTATAAACAAGTTCTGCTAGTTGTAATTATTATTACGCGTGACAGCTGTTTCACCTTCTGACGGCATTATCAAACTTTGGTAAAGCCACTTACAGACGACGTAAGTGATAACTTTCTTTTTTTATTATTCTGGCTTTATTGATTTCCGAGTAAATTGTCGTAAATTATTATTTGCTAATCCCAATATTATTTGCTAATGCTAATAATTAAGTGAAATTTTAAACAATGCAATAATAGGATTATTGCATTGTTAATTTCACTTAATGTCGTTGGTATTTCCAACTGATGACTCAGGGGTTTATTTCCCTGAATAATTAAGTATTTTGGGGTCTAATTATTATGCATTTCATTACATCCGATAATTTAAACAATTTTTATGTTGAATTGGGGTAAGTTTTATGGCTAAGGGAAGGAGTGGAAGGTGAGGAAGTACCTGGATATTCAGATCTGGTCACCAAATACGGCTAGTCATTTCAAGCAACGTTTAAATTCTAAACCTGGATATTCAGATCTGGTCACCAAATACGGCTAGTCATTTCAAGCAACGTTTAAATTCTGAACCTGGATATTCAGATCTGGTCACCAAATACGGCTAGTCATTTCAAGTAACGTTTAAATTCTAAACCTGGATATTCAGATCTGGTCACCAAATACGGCTAGTCATTTCAAGCAACGTTTAAATTCTGAACCTGGATATTCAGATCTGGTCACCAAATACGGCTAGTCATTTCAAGCAACGTTTAAATTCTGAACCTGGATATTCAGATCTGGTCACCAAATACGGCTAGTCATTTCAAGCAACGTTTAAATTCTGAATTAATTAATCAATTACGAAAAAGCGTGGGGTTAAGAATATTTTTTTTAAATTATAGTTGTAATTTATTGTCGATTTTTTAAAAAAATTGCGATATTTTAAATAAAATTTAATAATTATTGTTTAAATAAATTAGCAATCTGGCAGCATTCATTTGCAGGTGGTCAATCCAATGCAGTCATGACGTTTGTGTGAGTGCTTTCCTTTGTCTCAGTGTGTTGCGCAGCAGTTTTATATGAACCGTTTTTTGATTCATCGGGATTGTTTTTAAAACTATACATTCTTTGTACCTTCAAATTAGTGGAAATAAACTTAAGTGTGTCAAGCTGCTCGTTATATTCCGGTAATTCTGGAAGGCTTTTAACATAAGCAATAATATTCATAAATCACATTCCGCGAAGTTGTAAATAACTAAATTTATTAAAAAATATACGTTGTAGGATAGCCTAGCAAGTAACATTTTGACAGAGCACTTACGGTGATTTAAAAAACAACGGCGCTGTTCAAATAATCCAATTATTATTATTGATAAGTACCTAAGTGAGGAAAATTGTTTTTAAAAGTGCTCAGAATTATTGGACTTCGATTATAAATTCAGGAAATCTACTAATTAGTTTCTTAGTTTCAAAATTAGACTATTTAATACGTGAAACGCGTAAGAGGTGAAACCAAAGCATTCCAGAGGTGAAACAATTTAGATACAAAAATAAAACTGATGTGTACAATACAAGAAGACAATCAGTGATTCGCATACGAAAAATGTGAATAATCATTATTGTTAAATAAAATATTTCTTTTCTGGTACTGGATTATGTAATACGGGCTTCGTTCGCAGCAACACGCGAGAGTTGCGATGTTGCTTTCAAATTTTGACAAAGGATAAAACAGTGGTGACATGTGGTGAAAATATGTTTAATTAATTTTTTATTAAAAAAAAACGTTACCGGACAGCAAAGTGCACATAACATTTTTTACTCCAAATGTGCTAAGGAATAGCTGGTTAAAGTTTGTCGGGTTAGTGCCGATACACCCTGTATTATAAGGTGTTAGAATGAGGTACGGTTAAAAGCAGAAATTAGTTTATTTGAAGGATTAATAACAGTAATCTCTAGCAACATAAAATTCGCACAGCTTTTTGTGTGTGTACTTTCTTGTTCAAGCCGACTAGTAACAGCACTTTCATCACGAGCTATGGAGCTCTGAAATATCAATTTAACCATAAAAATCTAACAAGAAAACAACGTTTTTTTAGAGACTAAGTAACTGTTTGACTTCTTCTTCTTCCTAGCACTATCCCAACTCATTGCCTAGGTAGGCTGTTGGGGTCGGCTCTTCTCGTTCTCAGGTTATAGCTTCTTCGATTCTGAGTGTCGCTTTCATCTAGGCCGTTTCTTTGTAGGATTTTGGAGCATTGGGTCATCCAGGAGTTCTTTGGTCTACCTCTGGATGACTGTCTTTGAAGCTCTATAGACATTGCCTGCTTCACTGTGTGGTCTGGTGGTCTCCGTCTTATGTGCCCATACCATCTTAACTGTCGTTCCTCTAGCTTAATGTTTATGTCAGTGACACCCAGGCTACCACGAATGCGTGAGCTTTTAATTTTATCTTTTAATGATACTCCTGCCGTCCATCTAAGCATTCGCATTTCTGCTGATTCGAGTTGCCTAGAGTAGGAGTTGTACATAGTCCAGCATTCGGAGCCATACATTATCGCGGGTCTAACAATAGTCTGGTATGTCTTTCCTTTAAGTTTTATTGGCATTTTCGTGTCGCACAAAATTCCTGTTACGGATCTAAATTTCATCCATCCCACTCCTATCCTATGGTTGACATCCGCTGCACATCCTCCGTCTCTGTGGATGAGTGAGCCCAGATACTTAAATGAGTCACAGTTGGCTAATGTTACTCCATCCAATTACATCGAAGGAGTTACAGCATTTGGGTCTTCAAATGGTAAATACAAATATTCCGTCTTTTTCCTGCTAATTTTTAGTCCATTATCCTCCAGGATCTTTCTCCACCTTTCCAGGCTATTTTGTAGATCACAATGATTTTCTTCTATCAGTACTACATCATCTGCAAAAAGCATAGTCTTAGAGAATACTGTTCATTTCTTGACTCGTTAGGTAATTCATGACCATTATGAATAGCAATGGGCTGAGGACAGATCCTTGGTGTACCCCCACTTTAATTGGAAATGTTGGTGACATCCCTGATGTGCATCTTAATAAGTAACTGTTTGACTGTTAGATTAAAGCTTTGTCCAGTTAAATATGAGGAATGCAGATATAATATATTTTTTTTATTAAAGAAATAAAGTTATTACATATAAAATCAGACTTAAATTGGGTTTTTACATATTAAGAGATTTGAATACTACTCTTCCATAGAAGCGTCGGCTTGTGTTTGCTTTTTTTTATACTAGAATAAAAATAATCCTGGATGAAACCGTGTAGATAAAACCTTATCGGGTTTATAAAAGAAGTTTGTCAAATCTGGGGCGATATCAGGTACCAAAGCAACTACAATTGTACTACATAATAACCATCCATAAAAACATCGTGTTATTCTAATAAAATAATCAACCCGTAAAAAAGGTAAAGCTTTTTTTACTAAACGTAATTCCAAATACATAATTTTATTTGGTTTGATTGAGGATTGAACCTTCCTCCCCAGGGACAGGTTGTTAACTGCTGTGAACTTTTGAAATTTAAGAAAATGGTTTGACTAAGGATGGTACTTTCCTCTGCAGGAACAGGAGTCAATCGCGCTAACAACTGATCCAAATCTCGATTGGATAGGAACGACATTTATTTCGTATGTTAAATGTTTTTATGTCATACAATGCAGACAACGAGTCTGTCAAGTTTTAGTTAGATCGGATTACGGAAGATTGGTTAGTTTCCGCTTCAAAGATTTGCATTCATTAATTCCCAAAAAAAAAATTTAAATTTAGTTACATGTATTTAAAAAAATGAACAGAATTGACCAATAATGACGATCTATGAAAATCGAACAAAAATGACCAAAATTTACCAAAAAATGACCATCCCTGAAAATCATCATATCTAAACAAAAATAACCATAACTGACCAAAAACAATCATCGACGGAAAATCATCGTATTACTCTAAATAAAAATGCCTTCGATGAAAATCACTGTAATCGAAAAAAAATTACCAAAATTTACCAAAAATGACCATCCCTGAAAATCATCATATCTAAACAAAAATAACCATAACTGACCAAAAACAACCATCGACGGAAAATCATCGTATTACTCTAAATAAAAATGCCTTCGATGAAAATCACTGTAATATTATTCGAAACAAAAATGATCAAAATCACGGGTAGTCTTGGACCATTTCATTAAATCATTTGTAGTATACTCCACCACGCGTAAAAGGATATGGACGATTTCCTGTCCAACCAACGCATGCAATAAAAAGCAGCATAATCTTCAAGCTCCATGGTCCCATCATCGGATCAGCCCCCACAAGTCGTGAGTGAAGGGAATCAGATTAAATTTACATAAAAGTCATGGGAACGTTAAAGGGCTATCCTTAAACTATTAACCGCCATTTAAAATAGACACCTTCGCTTTAATGGATATCTGAAGCGGCTTACTTGAAAAGGAACTGAGCAATTATATCCATTACAACTTTTATTATAACAGCTAACTCCATATTAAAAGCTATTGATTGATTGAACGATAAACTTAAGGATGCAGATAATGAAAAAACCTTTTAGCCCTTACTTAAAATGTGTACCTGCATTGAAAAGGGTTTTTTTAAAGACCAACACTTCAAAATCACCCAAAATAAATACAGTTTAAAGCAATGCACTCATTTTTCAAAGAATTATTAAAATTCAAGTAAAATTTTGTACTGTGCAAAACAAATAATTCTGTTTACAATTGTATGAAGACCACCAGCGATTTCTGTAGAAATGTATAATGTATTGATTTGATTTATTTATATTGCATGCTTTGCGAAATAAGAAGAATTTTCAAAGATATTAGAAGAACGAGATATGCTATGTTGGCCGCCGGACCGTAGGCGGAGTACTACCTAATTAGGGTACTTTGAATACTATCGGGACGTGTACGCACAGAAATCTGTTCTATGTATTAGTGCCAACCAAAGATATTAGAAGAACGAGATATGCTATGTTGGCCGCCGGACCGTAGCCGGAGTACTACCTAATTAGGGTACTTTGAACGGTATCGGGACGTGTACGCACAGAAATCTGTTCTATGTATTAGTGCGGATACCTTAGCGGAAGCGAAGGTGTGCAGTAGTATTGGTGAACAAAACCGGTGACACTCGGCAAAACAATTCCACTCAGTACGAACTGCGCATAGCACATCTCGTTCTTCTAATATCTTTGGTGCCAACTGAAACGATACGTCCTTAGCGTAAGCGAAGGTGTGCAGTAGTATTGGTGAACAAAACCGGCGACACTGGGCAAAACAATTTCACACAGTATGAACTGCTCATAGCACATCTCGTTCTTCTAATATCTATGAGAATTTTGCATTGAAGACATAAGCGGATCAAAGTTTTATTTTACAAAAGAAAATTTATAGTGTCATTGTGCAATCGGGTACATATTATCCAAGCAATAGTTTGTCAAGTGGTTATTAAAATAATACAATATCCGAGTTTATTTTGTTAGGTAAAATATGAGATCAATATATTTTTTTGTGTGTGAAAACGCATAAGAGTTCTCTGGGGGTTTCTTTTTAAATATTAACAAATAAAACTCACCGCTTGCATTACTACAGCCGCAACAATGAAATTCTCTCTAATATAATGTGGAAAACCTTACCTGAAACAAGAAAAATAAATTATTAGCATAATCTTAGAATTTGGTTGAGATGGCTGGCTTTAGTTAGAATGATCGTAAACAAAATAATCGAACACAAAATGATCGTAAACAAAATGATCGTACACAAAATGATCGTAATCAAAAGATCGCAACTCTCAAATTATCGTAACTCTAAAATGATCGTAAGCAAAATGATCGTAAGCAAAATGGTCCTAGGCAAATAATAAGCAAATGATTGTAAGCAAATGATAATTTGATATAATACTTATTTTATGAGATAATGCTCAGTTTACGATCAGATGGTAATTACGATATTTTTACGTGCGTTCTTTTGCGTACGATCTTTTTGCTTACGATCAAAATGTCGGTTACCGGTTGAGATTGTTTTTAAAAAAGTTTTCGAAAAATGGTAACATAAACTCTAGACTCCAAACTAAAATCCTTTGATCTGTAAAATAGCTGTACCCCGCCACGCGTTGCTGTAGTTTTGTCTGTATGTGCAGATAGAAAAACAATAGCGTGTGTTTGCTTTTACGTCCAACAAATGGTGGATGTGTTTACCTGTCACAGATGACCTCTATATACAAAAACCTCTAAAACACACGCGTATTCGAATGCAAAGTTGTGTCAAAATTTCAAAGCAATCTGTTAAGAACTTTCGGAGATTTAAGATTTTGAACAAACGAACATTAACATTTTTATTTATAGAATAGATAGAAGATAGGAGAGGCCGTGATAATTTTAAAATCCGGACAGGCAAACAAATAACTCTACCCGTAGTTAATCCATCGTAAAAAATATTAGAAAACTTCTGCTGCCGAGTGTGCCGGCTTCGAAAACTGTAAATAAGTACTTGAATGGAAGATATTTCGAAGATAAATATTTGAGATGCAAGTCCTCTTAATGGATAATGCTCGGCGAGGCTAGGCGATGAAAAGAAACACTCGAAGTTGAAGTCTGGTAAAGTTGGTACAGTGTTATGTACACAGTAAGGCAGCACTAAATCATTACCGGTGTAAAGGTACGGATGAATTCTCACGGGTAGTAGTGTCAGTGTAGTGATGGGCTTAATCGACATATCCGTTTCGAATGAAATATTTTAATAGATAATCGAATGAAGACAAAAATTGTATCAGTAATCGATCAATTCGGGTGGGAAACACAATGTGTGATTTCAAATTTTTAGTTGGTTTTTAATTTATTTTGCAATACTCCAGTAGTTGCATTGACCAGTGAAGTTCCGCGTTTAACATACAATTGAAAGGAAACAAATGAAGTATCAATAAACAAGAAACACAATATTCTGTAGTAGGTACCTACCTACTTGTACATAGTAGAATAATAATTATTGGTAAGTAACATAATGAAAGTAAAATGGGTTTCATAAAAAACATCAGAAAGGAGTAGAACAATAATTTTCAAGATGTATTTAAAAGAGAAATAATGTCAATACAATGGTTGGAAATATTAATGATGCGTGTAAATGGTTCACAAAAGTTGTGTTTCAGAAGGAAAAATACTGTCCAAGAACTAATAATATCTTTTCCGATTTGACATTTTCCGTATCCTTCCCTATATATAAATAACAAAAATAATGTTTGGTTCATTTTATAGCGCCGTTTTTGTGAGAAAATCACCTCAAGGCCGCTTTACGGTTTTATTTAGACATTTACCCGACACCGTATCGCTTAAGATGTATAACTTCGATTTATTTACGAATGGCTTATAACTAAGATTAATAACTAGTGACTTAACAATATACACATTTTTATGGCCGAGTGGATACGTACACAATACGGCTATAATATGACTTACAACTATCTTAAAACTAGAGATTACGACTAACATACTAATATGTATTGTTATGATTACCTACTACCCGTGCTGTCAGTAATTATAACATCATTCGATTATCAATATTTCGATTATACCCATAACTACTGAATATACTACTACATATACATTTTGGTCAGAAATGCGAGAAGCCACTAATAGAATCTCCAAAGAGACAATAAATCAAGTAATCAACCTCTGTGCAAAAAGTCAAGTGGGAACAGTCCAGGATAAATGTGACAAACCTAAAGTCAACATAGCACACTCACCGGCATTAGTGGAAAAAAACTTTAGTTTCAGCTATATACTAGTTGTGTGTGGAACCTTTTACCAATAATTATCGTTCGACTGCACTATACCAATACGTTAGCACCAAGGTGTGAACCAAATCTGAAAAGTGTGAATGCATGAGACATTAATTATAATTCTTATTACAGAATCTTCGTAGAAGTTACGTAGGCGCACTACACTATTTTATGTGGCTGTTAAATTTGTGTTTAAAGTGTGAAAATCTATACATACAAAACTAAATGCATCCGACACGCACGCAAAGGTAAATAAAATTAATTTTAAGACTTCGTGTTTTATCAGATAATAATTATATTTATATCATTTACCTAGGGCTTAATGTTCGAGTTTTAACGCAGGTTTTTAAAACGCATTTTTCCTATTGAGCAATTGAACAATAAGAGTTCTTATGTTATTTTTGACAGGTAAGTGGATAAGGCTCCAGAGCGCATGATGGGAAAGACACTGAGATCTAGAAAATCCAGATACGTAAAACCTAAAAATTTCCGATAGAAAAAAGTTCAACATTTATAACACCAGAAAAAAAACATAAACAGAGAAATAAAGCCTTCCATGGTCGGTGGTAAGGCTCGACTACGAATACGGAGGTCGCGGATTCAAATCCTGGCGTGCGCAAGTAAATTATATTTTATTAATAATTAGTATTGTTTCACAATTATTGTATTTAAAATAATATTCATATATAGTACTCGTATATTTGCGGCACGGACCAGAGTGGAAGAGAGTATCGCCTTGGTGAAAGACAACCATTCATAATTATTAAAACTTAGCTTGAAATGACTTTAGCCGTGTTTAGTGACGAAATCTGAATAACCTCCACACTACCTTCAGCATCACAAATCACAACATAACCCAATTGGGGGTGTCATAGTCTCATGGTTCCAAATGGAGCAGTCAGAACACTTTTGCGGAATTCACATAAAAAAAGGACAAAATAAATTCATCAACAACACAGTTGTTCTGAAACATGAAAGAATTTATTTAAATTCATTCACTTCATTTTGTGAAGAGTTTTTTTATTCGTCCTGGACGAAGCAAGTTCATTCATTCCGTGTGGGCAGGACATTCCGCAGGTTAGGTTGGACATACAGTCAGTCTAATTGAATCAATCGTGAATCACCCACCAAAGGACGAAGGTACTACACACGTCGAGAGTATTATTTTTGGACTCAATTGCCGGATGCTCGATTCGGGAGGAAGTGTCACACAGCCGCACATGCGCGTATAAATAATATGCAATTATTTTTATTATTGTTACATTATGATGTGCATTTTGATTGTTACGAAAACACGTATGAATAAGGTAGTTAAAATCCGCCTCACGCCTAATACACAAAAAATATAAAAATAAATTTTGGTTTTAACTTACTACAAGATACAACTATTTATGTTGGGGAGATGGTAAAAGATGCATTAAACTTACATTTTTATCTCAATCAAAGTTAAGTTTGAATCCCAAACTAACAACCTATTTTGTGCAAGTTTACATCTCTCTCGACTTGTTGTTCCATTAGTGTTTTTTTTTAAATATTAATTTTGTTTAAAATATTTCAGGGGTAGGTACTTTTCGTGGTGAACGAAATACATTTCAGAATCGAAAAGTTGCCTGAACTGGTTTTAACCGTATTCAGTGACGAAGTCTAAATAATCAGGTATTTCCCAACCTTCCTTTATCTAATCTCCTTCTTCTCCCCGCTTTTTCAGCCTGACAAAATACCCTAAAATCGGGATATCATAGACCCACGGGTTTTAAATCGAGCGAAGCCTGTTTTAAATCGAGCGCTTTGAATATCTGTCTATAAATTTGTATATCTGTTTTGTGTCCTGTCAATCCTGTCAAGGTGGTAGCTGTGTTGAAATAGTACATTTTTACTCCACCAGGGTTCGCATAAGCGCACTATTTTCACAAAATTACTAGTACCTAATACTTGTGAGTACCTACTTGTTCAAATGTAACCAGGAGCATTGGAAGAAAGATGAAATAATCATTTTTGCTGACGAAGTATTTAATCAGTCATCAGAAAAAAAAGGTTTATCAAAATAACAACATTTAGAAACTTCTTGAAATAGTTCTATAGTTAATAATGAAAATCGCTTTGATTAATTGTTATTAGATCTGTCACGTTTCAGATAACAGATGACACAACGTGGAACTGAAAAAAAACGTGTATTTATTTTTATAATACACATTTGGAAGCCACAGACACAGATAACAATGTTTTTATTGATAAAGATGACATATTAAAACAGTCAAATATAAAATAACAAAAACCGCAGAATGTCGACCCCGAGAATTTGATGACCCACATTTTAGATAATGTACCAGTCAAAACAAAAGCATGCGTATTTATTTATTTATTGTACGTCTGTGTCTAGTGAATGAGGATTATGGAATAACCTTTCAATTAAGCTCTCGAATCAAGTATTTGTAATGTTAGCAGTCCGATAGCATTCTCCCCGTAAATGGCGCAAATGGATTCTGATTATATCACTAAACTACGTGGATAAACTCGAGTGTGTATTTTTAATTTTTTTTTTTTTGTGAATGAATGAATGCAAATCTTGGTGGGAATTAACCCATTTCCCGACATCCGATCGAGCTGAAACTCGGCAGATAAACTCGTCGATAAAATATGCATTCTATCAACGTTTGGTGGCAATTACGCATACAAACGCGAACTTATGCACATTTCTCCGAAATTGGATGATATTACTGGCGGCATTTGGCGAGTTTGGCAGTTGTCTCCAGACGCTGGGAAGGAAGTTACCATGTTTTAAAAGAGATTTTAAAAGTTCACAGTTAGTAGTTTAAGAGCCAGTAATTACGAGGAAGGTTCAATCAGACAAACCAAAAACAAATGTATTATGGTAAAATAAACTTTAATACGGGTAAATTTTTTTGTACATGACACTTTTTAGCCAAGAATTCATTTACATAAGATTCTTTCAATTATTATGAAAAAATAAAACCAATTTGAAAATTAATTTAATAAGATAATAAAAATAATACCAACTTACTTACGCCATTGAAAATCAAAAATTCAACGAACTTATGAATGAATCAACTTTGGCTCCATTATATCTAATATTTTGAACTGGTAGGTATAATCGATACTTTCTCCCAAAATATAAATCTATTCAAAGCGCGTCTGGTCGTCTGATCCAAGAGTGATAATAAAAGCACAGTAGATTTAAGATGTTCAGAAGTATCTTTAAATCTCACCCGAGTATAAATAGCAGCCGGATGAATCTGCTTTGAACTCTGCGTCTGCGGCCTACAAATGCAGCTCAGTCTGGACCAGACTGAGGACTCGGCTATATAATTCGGATGCATAACTTGGCGAGGTGTCTTAGATTTAAATCGATGGACTGCGTGAGACAATAATTCAGAGCAGCTAAATACAAGCCAAATTATAATACAATATCATTGATGTTGAGCGACAGAAATCACGAAGAAAAGTTTCAATATTTCTTCACTCAACGAAAATAATTTTTTTGACGAATTACGATATAAGTCCATCTGAAGCATACAGCACCTGTATTCTTAATTGGATTACTGACAGGGAGAAGCCATTGAAGAAATCTGATATTATGCTAGTATTATTACAGGTAGGTATACATATAATATATCACGTCGTTTTTTTAAAAATATTTTTATTATTTATTTTGGCTTTCATTTTCATACAACTCGTATTCCGATATATTATGAAAGTACTAATATTTTATTAGGAAATGGCATGCTATCACCCTTTTAGCAGGATTAAAAAAAATCAGAAATACTCATTTTTCTCCGTGTAAGCAAGCTTCGATACGGATTAGTACAAATACGTATTAGACGCATACACCAAAACTAAACGCAGAAAACGCCGTTAATAGTATTAACGCTTGAAACATGGAATCATTTCTAAATACATAATCACACACTTCACCACAATCGATGGGTACATCTGCACTGATGACGTATCGCTGTCATAATAACACAAAAATGAATCACGAATTGTTAAAATATCTGAATTATAAAAGTCATTGAACTATGTGATGATCTGCGTTGTTTATGAAGGTACTAGGACTTAGCACCCTATAATTTGATCAAAAAAGATGGGACAGCGGAAAGGAGTAATTACCTGTCATTATAAATAATGGTAGGATGTACAAAAGAACGGTTAGTAATACCTTTCATATAAACATCAATGAATTAGTCAAATAACTAATGTTAGTAAAATTTCTATTCGTCGGATAAGATTTTGCATAAAAATCAAATTAATATTTTAATACAATAAATCTACATGGGTACATAGCTCCATATGTTAACCCTAAAGTGATGTGGTGAAGAAAAATTAAGTAAGTGACGTGGTGGGTCCCGGGGACACACATTTTACAAAACTACTTAAAGCAAAAGTTATAGGTTATGTCTACGGTTATTTTAAATTATCAATCTCAAATATTTGCAACAAATGAGAGAAATAAAGCAAAATTAAATAATAACGACAGTATTTTCACTGTTAAACTTAAGACAGCAAAATTCGACAAAAAAATTTATAAGCAATAATGAAAATCTACAAAAATATGACATCTTCGTTACTAAAAATAGTAAAAATGAAGTATCATGATAAAAAATGACAAACTTTAAAACCTTGTGTGGGTACATAAAACAACATTAGCTTTGAACATAAAACATAATGACAATAGGTAAAGTTACGCTAGTTTTACACTAAATGCAATAGGTACATCTCGCATGTTATGGGATTGAATCCTCAATTTATATTTCGTTTTACAGTGCCTTCAATAACAGTGACTTGGTGGGTCCCGGGGACCCATATGTACCTATCGCATAAATAGACCTGTTTTTATGTGAAGGAGCTGTCTATCCTCCTGCGCGATTTTAGTAATAATGTAGGAAGGTACTGAAACGCTCAGCGGTGAATAGGATGACAGAGGCAGAGGCGGGGGGGTTTCGATGTGGGTCCCATGGATCCACGACGTCACTTAAGGGTTAAAGGAAAATTGAATTATATTTCTCCGGAGGATATATTTCACAAAAATGAAATTTTCAATAAGAAATCTTCACATCAGGTTAGAAATATACCACAAGATAAACGAAATAAATTAGGAGTGAATAAGACACCGAATTACCTATTTATGTCGCTTGACAAATAATTGACCCATGGTCGTTTTTATTAAGGTTAATTTGATTCATAAAATGTATACGGTGGTGTGCTCAGAACGAGAATAATTCAATATTAAAAAATAAACCTAGGTAGGGGGCACCCTCGTGTCGCACGTCCATACAGTTTGGCTGATCGCGTGATTTTTGATGACCCAAATAAATAAAAAAAAAGTGGGTGTGTCAAGCCTACGCAAGACAGAAGTGAAACTTCTAGTTTCAGCTGATGCTTGGCGTGGCGCAGTTCGCTGGTGTCTGAGAGAGAGGAAAGAAGAGAAGAGAGAGAACGTTCGTGAGCGGCTCCCCCACCTCAACAAGGTTTCACTTCAAAAATGCCACAGCCGAGAATCGAACCTCGCTTAACTGATTGAAAGCCAACCACGCTGAGCACCAACTGTAAGCAAAGCCGCATAAATTGATTATATTATGTAGGTTCTGAAAATATGAGAGCTTGTTATGTTTTATAATGTTACCTACATCACACCCAAAATATAATATATTTTTAAAAATAATGTACAATGTACAGAAATAGAATCCCACACAAGATCGCGTAGTGCGCTCTAGCGAACGGATATTTTATCAGAGGGAGATAGTTTTAATTTTTTTTTCTGTAAATTATTACATATTATCAAAATAAATAAATTAATTAAATAAATGTAATACAATTATCATAATATACGGATTAGATAATAATTTTAATCCAACACAATAACGCAAAGCGCGCTCTAGCGGAGTAATGTTTTATCACAGTGAGATAAGTGTTTTTATTATTTTGCAATATTATTTTCTTTTAAAAAATGTTCTGACCTACTAAAAAATAAGATATTGAATGAAAAAGGCGTTAAAAACAAAAAAATAATGTGCGATGGCCGAGAATCGAACTCGGATCAACTGCTTGGAAGGCAACTATGCTGACCATTACACCACCAACGCCAGTTGTCGGGATGAGCTAAGAAGCATTTATATGTTACTTCAAAACTTTGACTAGATCAAATGAACTTTAATCGGTGGTGGGGGTACCCGCATTTTCGTTTCGGTCATGAGTCGGTTTTACTCCGGTCCTCGAAATTGCATGACGCGCGTAAAGAAGTTTCACTTCAAAAGTTGTAATGATGGAATAAAAACTGCCATAAAAGTAATTCCATAAATGTATTATTTGAAAGGTTACGCAAACCATGTATATGTATATCATTCATACTCTACTGAATTTATCGATGAAAATTACATAAACGTTTTTCATTTACTTATCTTTATTTTTGGTAAGCCTAGTATTAGTTCGTAATACCTGCTAGTACTAGCAGGTATTACGCACAGGCTTGCCGCGCCTTTTTTTCAATTATTATCGCAATTAGTGACATTTTTGGTTGTATCATAATATTATTATTCGCGGTAAGAGTTGAAAAGCGTTTTGGAAAACCATTATAATGTTATGAACATTTTCAATTTTAATTGATAAATTGTTAATTTTTTTTTAATATTTTTGTAGATACTTATTTTACTTTCCACGATTAGAGACACAATTTTAGTCCTAATTAGTACCTTAGTCGCAATCTCTTAACTAAATACATACTCACAATAAGGGAATCCATTGGAAAATGTAGTGGCTTAAAAATATATTCCTACAGTTCCATAAACGCTGATTCTGAATAAATAAGTTTTAATATTATTATACGTAGATTTTATAAATAATCATTTAAAAACTAATAAAACATCATCACAGTAAGACACACCACTTGGTTGATACGACTGAATGATTTTGACATCACAACCAATCTATGTGAGTAATATATCTATGGTTTACAATGTATTTTTCTTTCGTAGTAATATATGTTTTTAACACAGGTAAATTATTTATCAGGTGTGGTGCGGTCATAGATGTATTTTTGCACTTTGGATCAATACAATAACATTAAGAAAAAAAAAACGTCTCGACTCCAATACAAAATTCAGCGCCGGTTCAAAAAGAAAAGTAGGATATTTTAGACTGTTGACTGGTGACATCACACGTCTATAGTTTTGGTGCGATTCTGGGAGATCCTAAAAATTAAAAATTATAATAACTTCAGTATTTTCAGCTCATTTGTTCAGTTTGCAATGTTTTCCGTGTATTTCCAATGCGCTATTTACATCTTATTTTTTTTAATTTTCCATAAAAACAAATACTGCATTAGAAACTAGATAAAATTATCTTCCGGTGTACGCATTTAAAATAAACATTACCATTTCTAAATAATAAAATTTTAACATCAAACATGAACAAACGCAACGTCAACGCCAAAAAACTCTAACCACTTTTTTACTACAAATCGTAGAAAAAATTGAGTGAACTCGAAATGACGAAAATAAATTCATTTTGCTTGGGTTCATTTTTAAGAAAACTGTGACTTCACTTTTATCTCTTTCATATAATAAAAATTAAGAAATAATTTTTAAACTTGTTGCCGATTGTTATAATAGCGACGCGAAATATGATTTTGGCTATTTTATTAATGCAAATATTTGAGGCAAACTAGAAAGAATTATTATTTCTCTTTCTAACGTCTAAAAAAATAAGCCGCCCAGTCATATATGACATATATGAGGGGTTAGAACTATAACATTAAAAATACAGGTTTTTAAGTTAGAAGGTCGTTATTGATTTTAAAATGGACTGGATTTCATTTTTCCGCTGAATCATTATACATTTAGGGAACGTAGAGGAATATCTATTTAATATTCATTTATCAAAATTATTTGAGGCAAAGGCTGAATGAATAGAGAATAGACCCATCAGTCACAATCACATATTAAATCTGACAATACAAACAATCGTCCAATAACGGGACTGATCTAATGGACTCTAAATGGATTGACAACTGATGCTCATTTTATTTATAATGGACTTACTCACGTTCAATGGTTCATATCATAATCCAACTCTAACGCATGCAAGGAGTAAAAACAGAGCGTATACTAAAATGTTGTATTACAATTTATTAAATAGTTTTTGTAAAATGTTATTCTATTAAATCAGAGGTCCCCAATATTTTGTCTCGTAGACCCATATACCGATTTTTTTCTGTTTTGGATAGACCTCAGTGACGGTATGCCCCGAAATTTTTATTTCCCTAGATTTAAGATTGGGTTTGTTTTTGGAATAATTCCCCACAATAATATATTCAAATAAATGGAGGGGTTGTTGGCTAGATAATCTTTTTTTCCCTAAATATTAACAGGCTGTTCATATACTGTACGCACCTATATAATTTTATGTACATATATTACCTACATATATTTATTATTAACTGTTATTTAGATTTGCGATAATTTGAGAGTTACGATCATTTTACCTATAACCGAAATTTATTCACAAAAAATCTAAGGGAAAAAAAGTAGAAGGGAAAAGTTAGAAATGAAAAAATACAATCTATAAAATGGGTTATTTACGCACTACCTACGTAATGATCGAAAAACGGGTCTAAAAAGGTAATTATAATAGCAAATCATTCATTGAAAACAAACAAAGCGATGGTTTACTGAAAAGCATTACAATATCTGATAGGTTGGATGTAAATTTTACCATATAAGGTAAAATAAAAATAATCGATACTCGGAAGAATGATTGATAATAATTTAAATCATTGCTAATTATAAACGTAGATACGATACTAAGAAGATTGATTACCAGATTTGATTACTGAGAATTGCGATGTTTATAAAAAAATATTATTTTGTTATCATGGTGGTATTGTGAACACATTTGATAGAGAAGTTAATATAGTTAAAAAATATATCACATAAAGAATCCGAGGTCTGCAAAATAAACAGTTAGGTAACAGTTATTCTATATTTCAAATGAATTCATTATTAATAAAGGGATAAGTCAGTATAGTACAGTCACCAGCGGCTTTCTAAGGTTTCCGGAAACCTGTAATGTTTTCATAAATAAATAAGTGCAAGTAAATAGTAGCCTGGTTCTGGGTTTCAAGACCGTATTATCAATTTTTACCTATAGACGAAACATATATGTATTTTTAAATCCGGTTAAATTGACAATGTAAATTAGTATTAAACGACAACCCAAGCAATATTTTAAGTGTAAAACTAAGTACTGCACATTGCACAGTTTTACATTAAATCCATGACGTTGCATTTCTGGACCACACGAGAGTAGGGGTTATGGAGATAAGTTTTTTTCCATATCATAATTGAGAAAAATAAGGTGAGTCGAATAAAATGCATTATGTTGGTACAAGTTTTCAGTCGATTAAACATGGCTAAGCAGGGGACTTACTATCTAAGGTCTTTCAAAGATAAATAAATCACAATAAATTGTATTTATGAGTAAAATTATGAAAACGTAACCAACAACTAACTCATCGAAGATGATGAATCTTGTGGTTTCTTTATACCTTGAATGGTTGAGATTAAATTACACTACGGATATGACAAAAGCTACATAGAATCATTCAATACCAGAAAAAATAAACATCATTTTAAAGGTTCAACGAACCATTACTGTACAATATTCAAGGAAGGCATAGGATAAATCATCTACAATCGACATCTTCACAATTTTAGGCGGTCGTCCCACGGGTTGGTAAAGAATCGAAAAAACCGGGTGCGGTATACCGAGAGCCCACCGATCCATATATTTGAATTGTGGCCTGCAAACAGTACCAAACGGATCTAGGGGGCGGAAGGCAGCGAGAGAGAGCGATGCGATGTACTTGTATGTGTATACATATAGCGGCACCAGGTGTGAGCGGGCGCTCGATATTTGTTCAGCATTCATTTTAGTTCAAAATGATTTAAAAATATTCTTAAGCATTCACATACTAATAATATCATAAAAATTCAACAACCTCGTCGTTAATTGGTGACTGATTTGATTCCCAGTGGTTTGTTATTGTTCACGTCATGTTTAGGCACCATTCGGTCGTCTTCTCTCAGTCGTCTGTCATTATTGCATAAATACAAACAACATGGAGCGAGACATCAATCTCCAATTAATAATGGATATTTACGAGAAGAGATTTTCTAGATTTATTTATTTGTAAGTACACGATGCGAGTCTGAATTAAATTTTGACAGATTATAAGATGACATTAGCGAAAGGCTGACAACAGAAATCTACAATATCGACAACAGAAATTTACAATTTACTGAGCTACATAGATTAGATACCGTGCAACATAAGTCGCGCAACATTTCCCGCGTCTTTATAGCACTCGGTTTTTGTCGATTCTTTACCGACCCGTGGGACGACCGCCTTAGTGTTTATATGTGTTTGATTAATGGCGGGAATAGACAACGGACCAGTCGGTAAAGTTGGGTTCATTTATCACAACCTTCAACTTGCATATTAATTAGAAGGGATTTATGGGTTAGGAAGTAATTATAATATTTGTATGGGGATTTTGAATATCACGACCATCGCTGCAAGGGATAAACTGACGCATCATACAATCACATAATGGATACATTTTCAAGTGGGAAATTTATTTCTAAGGGGATAATAAAAACACCCCAGCAGGATTAATACAAAATTTACGAGGGTGGTTCATGGAAAACGCATGTCACATAAATTTAAAATCACCAAAATAGTGATTTAAGTAAATGATTGTAGAATTAATTTTAATCTCATATTACATAAGCACAGTGGACATTCAATCGGCAAACATCAAATTTCACAAATTGCACCATTTCCTTGCAAAATGTTCTGTGTTAATCACTTTCTAAATACACAATACCTACCAATATACGTATTGAATATCGTTGTCATACATGATCGCCATATTCGGTATTAGTCTGTCATGCTCCGTTCATATTGGAAGTGAGAAAAACTTCCTGGATATTTTTCTAGCCAATCACAACAGCTATGCGCGGAGAAAACTTACTGAAAAAAAATATTGCAAATTTCTTAAAAATCTCTCCAAATTATTCGTAATCCTCTTAAAAACCGGACTGTATTCCGATTCCAGAGTAATAACATTTTACTAAGAAATGGTCTGAAAAGACGCCCTAACCTTTTTTTTCCCAACTTGAACAGGCATCATGTTATAATATACATCAAGAAGAAAGACAGTTTCTATTTCAGTGTAATCTGGTTTTGCAAATTGGTTTTAGCTTTTTATTAATCATAAAATAAATAAAAACACGATAAAAGCACGTTTGTTTCCATACCATTAAAACATCAAAAAACATACTTTTTAATGATTCAATAATACAAAATGTTTAATTGTAATCTATGTTCATTCATCAAGGTATTGTACGGTGTTTCCGAACAGGAGACGATGCTGCAGCGCTTTAAGAGGAAGCTACAAGCCAAACATGTGTATATTGGTACACCTTATAATGTAGGTAATAGGCATTAAAATCGCTTGACAAACGGAGTCTAGAAACGTTCGATTTCAAGCACAAAACTGATTTGTATTTATTGGGTAAATAATTTTATAAGAAAGCAAAAAAGTTAATCAAGTGAAACTGTCACAGATAATCTTAGCTATAATACTGTATTTTAAAAGTTATTTGATTTACGCGTTCATACATTTCTATTGATAAAAAATTTTTTTAGTAGTTTACATTTGTATTTTTAATTGAGTAACTTATTTTTTTATTTGTATTCTACTCAAGCGAAATGTTAGGAAAACCTTCAATTTATCTAAAGCATATTTTTTTGGTATTCATAATGTACACCAATTCGTTATAAAGATTAATCATAATAGTGATCTAGCATTAAGCTTCGCCTTAAGGAAGGCCTTTCTACGGAAGGGAGTTATTTCTATATTATATATTCAGCCCGTAGGGTCGTAATAGTGAGCCAATGCATTCAATTAAAATATACAGATTGTACAGTGCCAACAATAAATCTATTGTGGAGCCCGCACTATATAAAAAAATATCAGCTGTGCCCGGTGTCACCGTAATCTAAGTGACTACGAGTCACACGGAATAACAAAATGGTGTTAGATTCTTGACTCGTGGATCAGAGGTGCCGGGTAATAGATTAATTCAGCCATCGACATTATTATTAAGTTAAAGTGGGGGACTTCAAATTTGATAACCTATAAATTGATCAAATGAATATTTGAATTATTTAATATACAAGCCCCTTATAAGACTTACCTACAAAGCACGTTAGCTAATAGGGCTAATATTGAATTATTTCACATGTCGTATGAACGTCAATTTTCAATGACATAATCTGAAGAAGGGTACAAGTTACATAAAGCTGAAATTTTGTTTATTTTACAAATTCTTTTTGTTTTATTTTGATGTTCAACTTTGAACGGTCTTACTTTTATGATTAGAAATAAACCTCACCAGCGGGGAGCATACATTATGGACCTTCCCATTGTAACACGAAGCCACCGATCAAACAGACGAAATGAAAAAAAAGTGTCGAAGGATATTAAGGACGTTGCTCTGGTTATTTGGGGGCTTGGAGTATTTACAGATGCTAGGACGAGACCAAATACTAGTTCAATGAATACATTTTTGAATAATATTAGACGTATGACGTGTATTGATAATGGTAAAATATTGTCGGAATAACAGAGACCGCACATAATACTAGCATTAGTGAAAGGGTGGGAAGGAATAAAACGTATTTACAAAAGAATTCTAGAGATGACAAAAAAAAGTTCAGATATTAATAATATGTCACGTTCACGTTTTTTTAAAAATAAATCTGTTTGTATTTCGATTTTGTTTTCTGGATTGAATGGAGAAATAAATGGAATCTTGGAAGTGGAAATTAAACCACTTCTCAACATCCGAACGAGCTGAAACTCGACAGACAGACTCGTTGTCGATAACAGTGTATTCTATACATATATATTGGTGGTAAATACGTACACACACGCGGACGCATATGCATTTCTCTGAAATAGGATGACAATACAGCAGTTAATATACGGCACTCGCGCGCACAAACGAATTTTTCTTAAATTGAATTTCATTACAATTAAAAATTTACTGCAGATAATATACGAAATAAATAAATCAGTACTATCCAATTAGGATTTAGATTAGGTGTTAGCAGCATTGACTCCAATCCCAGGTGAGAAAGGCCTAATCCTCAAACTTTTTTTTTTAAATCGGCTCTTAGCCGGCCCAAGGTTTGGCGCAACTAGATCGAAAATTGAAAATAGATGTATGTATTATAGAAAATAAAAACATTGGTCTGCATGGATAGATTTTTAAAGATATTTATTTATAATTGGACCATGCGTGATTGTAGAAGTTGAATGGCGGTATTACATATTATGCATTTTTAATGTTAAAGAGAAAAAATGGAATTGGAAATAGCGCTAGTTTTACGTTTTCTGTTTAAAAACTAACAAATGTGGCTTTGTTCCAATCTTCTCTCTTGAACTCTTTGTTCAAATTCGTTTAGATTTAGGTACCTACCACATCGACCAATATCGATGACCTGTCCACATAAATATTCACATGAAAACATAATACCATAAAATTTGTAACGATAAAAAACTTAATAAAAAAAATTAAGACACATTTTTACTATACATATATTGTGGTGTACATTTATCATGACATTAATATTCCTGTGTTATGGTGGAAGAAATGATGGAATTAATTAATTATAATGACATACATAAGAGGCTTACCTATAATTTGTGGTTTTAGCAAGAAGTGTATACGTTACATCAATCGATTATCATAACGCATGATGAATGATAAATGTGGTTAAAAGAATGAGGAATATTTTAAATTTTACGTAAGGATGTTATATGTATAGTGTTCTTGTGATGCATTTTTATTTCTTAAGCGGTAGTAAACCAAGTAATATGGCTTTTTCAGAAAGAATCCCATTAAAAAAATACCAAAATTACAGGGGAGGCAGATATATCCAATTACAAGTCTCGCGTTTGGATATTGTTACAAAATACAAAGAGAACACCGAGCGCCGGTAAAAAAGGACCAGACAGTCGGAAAGAAATATTTCAAGAAATCTTTTTCAAAGAATGGAGGGCGTTCGCTGGTATCATAAAAAATGAATGCATCAGTTTGAAAACAATGGCTCATAAAAATAATAAGATTGTAAAACAAAATTTGAACATGTTTAAAAAAATCATTTTGTAAATTGTTTGCATTTAGTTCGAACAAACGGAATCGAGAACAATACCTGATCATAGTACCTACTTGTTTTAAATGATTGTTCAAATAATCGCCAGTCATTCGAAAGAAAATGCTACTAGAAGAAATTAACTAAATTAATAATGCAGAAATCTATTTTTTTTAAATGTGAATACTGCACAAGAGTCCCAACTACTGGAGCCAATGAAACTATGGCATCTCCAATTGTGGTATGTTGTTAGGCTGAAGGTAGTGGGTGAGGAGATGTAAAGAGGAATGCGGGGGAGTACACAAGGGCGATACTGTGATACACCGTGGATATATGTATATTGTGTAATTGTGAAATTACTCAAATTAATCAGGAAGGTGGGGGAGCACCTGGCTATTCAGATATGGTCACCAAACACGGCTAAAGCCATTTCAGGCAACGTTTCAATTTTGAAAGTATCTTCCACTGCAGCAGTAAAAACTATCTACCGTGGGTTCTGGCGTTATGAAATTTGCAGACATCTATAGTCCGGAATTAAAAGAACAACTATAGTTCAGTTCAGTTTACTAAATGCGTATAGGAGAAAATTAAATCAAATTGTTAATTATTTACACTCTCCCCCTGCTGTGTGTAAGATATTTAAGATATCTCAGTTATTTTCATTCATGTGTTTTTATGTTTTTCTGTTTATTTAGGTTTTTTTTACGTCACGTGAATTTTATGTGGAAACTTCACTGGTTAATGCAACATGTAAAATGTAATTATTTATATAAAATTGTAAAACTGTTTGTTTCCCCAATACACTGACATAAAAATAAACAATCAACACAACAATTTCCTGCAAACAAAGAAATTTTGTATTATGAGCAAAATATCCGTTTGACATAATATACAATAAATTTCCATTGTTCTATTCATGTTTTTCAAATAAAATATCTGGCTAAGTCGGGTAGAAAAACAAGTAAAAATAATAATACGATTTTATTTGAAGAATAGAAAAACGTGCCTGCTTCATAATCTTATGTGGAGGACTTCTTAAATTGAATACGGAGGTTGACATTAAGAATCTAGTTAACAAGAGGAGACGGTAAGAAAATAAGCGAGGTGACATGGGAAGTCGTTAGGATGAATTGTTCCGCCGCTACCAGTCCGCTGAGGACTTTTAAAATAGACAGAAGAAACTTGTGTATTGTGTATACAGATTTAAAGAAGCCAGATAAAAATAATCTGTTGGGTCCATTGCAAGCAGCATCCTGTTGATTTTAAATATTTGAGGTGCTCATAATCTAACGAGCCTAAAATACACCACGTTTTAATCTCTAACAGTACTTAAATACTTAGGGCCTTACAAACAAACGTGTTTCAAATTTTACACAGCTGATAAACTACGATTAATGTATGGTAAATGATTGTTTATCAGTTGTGTAAATCTTAAAACAGTTTATTAATTATTATACATTATTATTATTTATTATTATTATACTACACATATTATTGTTAATTTTACTCTTATTACTATCACGCGACAATAAAAAATTAAATTAACATTACTAGATATTTAACATTAATTTGTTTTTTTTTTTTCCTTTCTATAGAAGCGAACGCTTGTGTTTTGAAGAGGAGTGAACATTATGAGTTAGCATGATTAGGTAGGCTTAAGAATTTATTTATTTTATACAAATTTCAAAGATAATCAATCATTACGGAGGAAAGTAATTGATTTTTTTACATTGAACTGTTTTTTTAAATTGATTCTATAAAAAAAATCACAAATCCCGGAATAAAACAGTAGATTTGTATAAAAAAACATACATTCCATACACCCCCAGACATTCATCTTTTCACTACAATTATAATGCGGTTGCAGGCTAAAATTAAAAAAATCAAATCAAAATAAAAAAAAAAAAAAAAAAAAAAGGACTTAACTCCTTATCTAAAATATTAAAATCCACAGTTCCGAACCCCTGCAACTACAGGAAGGTAGCGAGAGGTACCTAATGTACATAGGTACTCGACTCGTACCACAGCGCTTCGGCAGTTTGGCACTGTATGAGTGGTTTGGTATATTTATGGGCACTGTGATTAAATGTACTCGTGTTATTGAGGTTATTATTGCAATTTTGGAAACATATGATCACCTTACTTATTTTTTCTTTGTTGTATATATTTTAAATTATGTATGTATTCTTTCTCATCTTAAATATTTGATAGAACATATCTCACTGTACCTTTTTACTATTTCCTTGTTAAAAATATTATGAACTGAATATACAATTTGGCTGTCCTGAAACGGGTATCATTCCCAGTTGGACAGACAAAGGATCATTTTGAAATGTATTGTAATATATATGTACATCTATGAATAAATAAATAAATAAATAAATAAATAAAAATAAATAGATTACACACCTTTGCTAACTCTTATGCTATGTTAGCTGATATTTTTAATAGTATTAATATACTAATTAAACATTTCAGCAGTGCATATTTTAACGAGGTCACTGCAAAACAGGTTATTTGTTTCTGTTTCTTCATTTTCTTTCACCAACTTTGTACAAATATATATTCTTTTTTCTCGTTTGCTTGTAACTATCATGCATGTAAATGGCACTTGAGCCGTTAATCTATATATCTATCTATAAAAATAAAGATGTAAATATTCGTCTGGTTGCTTTGAAATTTAACACAACGTTGCATTCGAATACGCGTGTGTTTTTACACTTATAAAGATGTTACCTATGACAGGTAAAAACATATATTTTTTAAAAAGAAGCGTAATTTGTTGAAAAAAATGTTTTTTTTTTTTTAATTTTAAGTTAATTTACAAAAATTTAAGCGCCATCTGTTGGACGTTAAAGCAACACGCGCTATTGTTTCTTCATCTGCATACTGAGCCACAGCGACGCGTGGCGGGGTGTAAGCTAGTTCTAAATACATAAATAACCGTAAATTTTCCAAAACTACAGAGAACTGAAATAATTTTTTTTTTCGAAATCCATTATAGTCGCGACATTGAATGAAAACGAATGGACTTGAATGTTTCATTTTTAAACTTGTGAAATAGGGAGCATCATAGGATGTGAAAAGAAAACAATTTAATTTAAATCGGTTGTTATACGAGTATAAAAGAGTAATTAATTACTCGTGGTAGACATATTTTCACCATCCATTACTTTTTAGCTTCCTGGTATAAACATTTCGCAGTTTAATTGCTAGTTATGCTATGCTTCAGCTTTACAAACATTTCAGTGTTGTGTAAATTGTATATACATCAAACAGTTAAATGCTTTCACCAGGCCATCATCTGGCATGATGTATGTTGAGCTTTGATTGATCAAGTAAGTCCACTGTACTCTCCAGTTATAGCTTCAGAAATCAACGTGGATTTGTTCGGATCAACCTGACCGTGAATTTACATATCCAGGATACATTGGCACGTGAAGGAAATCATGCACTTGAATTATTGTTGCATCGTGCAAGGACAAAGGATGCATTTACAGTGTGCAACGATGCAGTTTACCTATACGTATTTGATTTAAAACAGTCGTTGGGTCAATGGCCAAAGAATCTGCGCCAGGAATCCGAAATATTAAACGCATCATTTGTTATACATTATTTATTTTTGATACATTAAAAAGGGGTTTTTGTATTGTCATTTGAAAATGCAAAATCTGACATTATTACGAAGAAATTCAACACTATTTCTCATTAAACTTTCAAGGGTGGGTATACATAATTTTAATTTTGAATAATTTAATAAAATAACTTTGTTTGGACATTTGAACTTTGTTAGTTTTTACAGATACATGAATATTTCAAAGCTCCATCATGGCACATGGTGTAAAAGCTTTGCACATTTCATGTCACAAGAGCTCACGGTTCGAGAGATTTCTCTGCTTCTCACACACACGGTGCTTTATAGTAAAGATTTCTAGAAAACGTGTCATAAATTTATATCAGGACAAATGTTCTCATTTTGTAGATTGTATCGAGATTCTGACCAGCAATACGTCATTTTACCCCTTCTTACAAACGTGATTCTACTTAAAAAAAACTACATATTAAAGTAGGTAGGTACCTACTGCTAAAGGGGTCGTGACAGACAATGTTGCCAATCTAAAAAATACAATGATTCATCGTGACAGAAGCGGTAAATATTAAATATAAAGTACCTATCCCGATGGGAATTGGAAGGGTTGGTCGGAGGGTATCAACTATTATTACACAATATAATATATGGTAATCCCTATGCATACGGGGGTTATTATTTATTAGAAACTTGTGACTAACACGCCTAGCATAGGGTTGAATACACTCATCAATTTCCATATTGTGTTTTTAAATTACGTATGGGACCGCAAACACAACGTTTTTGTTAGCCTAAAACAAGAACACATTACGATGTTGCAAGGATATAAAGAATAGTTTTAATCCATTGCATAATACACAACAAATTGTATGATTTAAAAAAAGGGTTTTAGAGACAATATTTAATGGATACGGAGATACATAATATTACGAATTAAAAATATATAGTGAAAATTAAAAAAATTGAAGTGAAAGTAAAGAAAAATACAACCCGTAAAAAACAAAGTTTTTAAACTATAATACATCTAATTAGAGATGTACTTAAAAATACGTTTTTTTTATTGACTGAACTTTCCTCCCTAGGGACTAGAGTCAACCGCGCCAAATCCTGATTAAGTAAGAGATAGCCACCAAACGTTGATAGAATGCATTGTCATCGACAACGAGTCTATCTGCCGGGTGTCCTCTCTATCGGATATCTGGAATATCGGATTGAATTGATTCATTCATTCATTCAAAATCGAAATTCAAATAGATTAACAAAAACTAATGGTACTAGAACCAATTCAAAATGTCAGGAAATGTCCCTCGATAAATCCGTTTATTTTTATTATAAAGTAAGTTCACAAAAGCCCTTAGTAGGCACTTAACGGATTGGTTGTTCGAAAGGGTTCTCGATTGAACTGGCCTTTTTTAATTCAATGAAAGGGAACAGTGCACAACTCTATGATCATAAATTTTGCAGAAAACAAAACATTTCCAATATTTTTATTTATTTATTTTTATTGTGCTTGAGAAACGAAGAGGAATGTTTAAAATAATGGACATTTAAGGAATCTTTAAAACTAAACAAACTATAGGTTTTTACAGCTTGTCATGCTGAGTGACCAAAATTTTAATAAAACGTGCGTAAACTTAGGTTCAATTCGAAAATGGTCCAAGACCAAAAATAAGATTTTTTTATTAAAACCTAGTGTTTCCAACCTCCAAACTTACCATAGTAACAAAGATTTACACCATTTTAACATTTTATATATATGCACTTATATGTTGTCGTTCTTCGAGTATTTGGTAAAAAAATATTTTTAGTAATAAAATAAACGTTGATGGAGTTGGGGTGTGGTGTTGGAGCAGTCCCCCTAAATTATACTTGAAAAGTTTGTCAATTTCTTATTGTTTTTATACTTCTTTTTAAGATCATATTATTATGTATGATACATTTACAATCAAAACTAAATTCTGGTAAATATTGCTGTGAAGAATGGAAGGGAATTTTTGTGGCACTTGTGAAATTCATCCATTTACGGAAGTTTAGGCCAATGGCACATAGGGCCGGTATTTCAGTACCTACTCAGGAATATGTCAACTTATATTATTAATTCCCGACAGTCAACCCTTAGGTCAGCAACGTCATCAGCTATCGGAAGGTTGAAGGAACCAAAGCGCACACCAGATACTAAGTTCGGTGAGCGTGCTTTTGCCGTGTCAGGACCTAAAGCCTGGAATGGACTGCCACATGATTTGAGAATGATCGCAGACTCGACAGAATTTAGGTCTAAACTTAAAAAGCACCTTTTCAGACAGTCATATCCATAATTTCAGAAACCTCCACTTTCACAGTTGACGGCAATTTAAATTTAAATTTAAATTAACAAAATGTAAAAAATACTAAAAATAAAATAAAATAATAATTAAAAATAAATAAATAAAGATGATAACAACTAACAATTTTTAGGCTTTTAAGACAGTTAAAATACATTTAAATTAAAATAAAAACTATAGCAGACTTAAGATCATGCGACGACCAGTGTTTTTTTTGATATAGTGTCCTCTGCGTGCAGTTCTATCTTTTATAAGCATAAACTTTTTAATATAAGTGTGTTTGTTGGAAGTGACTTGCCAGGTAAGTATGTTTTGGTATCTTTTCTAAATAACAAATGTAGATCCTAGGAAATAAATTGTACAGCGCCCTTGAGGTGATTTTTCACAAAAACGGCGCTCTACAAATTATCCAATTATTATTATTATTTGTTAGGGCTCCTAACAGAGAGCAACGTGACATAATATTTATCTTTCGAACCAAGCTTAAAAAGCAAATGAAATTCCGGGCAATTGTACCAATCTAATTAAATTTATTTTTAAAAGAATGTACCTATGAAGGTACGCAACCATATACGAGTACATATTAATATTTTGGCTGTTTGATCTTCTCCAAATAGTATAAAACAAAGCGCTATTTGCGTCTGTCTGTTTGTGCGCTTAGTTCTTCTAAACTACGCAACGGATTCTAAACTATCGTTTAGAAAATTTCTTCCAGTTAGTTTTATTTATTTTTATTTTATTTTGTACATGTGGTTTTTGGTGATATTTCACCCTCCAGGGATGACCCTGTGTTATGGCAGGTGAATTTTACAGTTTGCTGACATAGAATCCATACATTACTATAATATAAAAAAGAAAAATGATGTATAGCTAGTTTGGGTTGCAAGAAGAGGATGGAGAAGTTAGAGAATTATAAAAAGATGAAAAATTTGAGAAATTATTAGTAAATAGATCACACTAATTAATTATGTATATACTGTACCGGTAAGTTAGGGAATGAGGATATATTATTTTTTGTCTGAAAGGTGATTAAATTGATAGAGTGTAGAATGAATTGTAGTAGTTGTAATGTATTCCGTGTGTTAGGATCCATTTCGTAATTTGTATTTTAAAGGAATGGGGTTGACTCACGGTTTTTAGGTTTTCAGGGTTAAAGTTAAAGATTTAAGGAGCTAGGAAGAAAAATGGTCTTTGAGCTGACGTGGTATGTAGTGAAGGTACTTTGTAGTAGCGTTGGTTATTGTTCTGGTGGTGTAGTTGTGTTGTAAGACTTGTAAGAGAGTTTTGTTTTTATATTTGAACAGGAAATGTACTAGCGAAAATTTTAGATGGAGTTGTCGTATGTTTAAGACCTTATACTCTATGAGGAGTCGAGTGGAGGGGTATCTTGTCAGTCGCTTGTTAATGACACGTATTACCGTTTTTTGGGCTTTTAGAAGAGGTTCAATGGTAGATTGTGCACAACCACCCCAGATTACAATGCCGTAAGCTAGTGGGGATTGGCAGAGAGCGTAGTATACAGTTTTAAGAATTTAGGTAGTAAGGATATTTCTTAGATTTCAAATAAATATAATACATGTATATTAATAATATTTGGCTAATTTATATAGCGCTGTTTTCGTGAGAAATCACCTCAAGGGCCTTATATTTATAGAAAGTCGATGTTTTGTAATCAAGTCGTAAACAAAATATTTTCGGGCGCTTGCTTTGCGAACGCTGGCTAAATCTTTGAGATACATTAAAATAATGTACTGCGGAATTGTATGGCCTACAGAAAAGTCCGCGATCATAGACATATGAATATTAGTAGACCTGCCCTAAGTGATTAAAAGCGTATTATCCCCACTCCCCATACCGGTTCCATTGGAGCCGGCTGGGCTCGCGTATGGCCTCAAGTGAAATTTGAAAACGTGACGTCATCATTCTTGTGCGAACTATGGTCGAGGCATCATCGGTTCATTTTACGAAATAACACGGCAAAATGTTGACTTGTGATATGAAAACTTGTAAAAATATATGTGAAAAAGAGAATAAACCCAATTGTCGTATTACATTCCATAAGTAAGCATTATTTTACTTTATTTTAAGCTTATTCACACCGTATTATATGGATCAGTTTTAGAAACATATACTATCACATCACAATGTAGCGATTCTCAAGTGTGCTCATCGTTGTTTACTGGGGTAAGTAAATTATGAAACATTTGTAAAAGTGTCTTAACTAAATACTCTGAAACTAACTACGACTCTGCAAACAGAAGAAATTTACTTTGCCGAATTTGGACTTCGCAAATTAGTTCATAACGTGACGAGTAATTTGCGCTCCCATGTAAAAATGTCTATTCATTCAAAAGCAGATTTTACTTTTAAGAAGTAAATGGTGATATTATAATGCGAGATGCCTATTTACTGTCAGATTGATTTATTGACGAATCACAGTCAGTCTTACGCCCTTCGTTCTTCAACAGTTGATTTTACCCCTCGCCATTATCTTCTCGTCTATTAATTCCTATGTCTGTGTCCGCGATGGTAAATGTCTACCTCATAAGAATAAACCCCAGCAACGCCGGGTACACGTCAGCTAGTAGCAAATAAAACTTATCCGAGTCCGTCATCTGCTACAAAATAAAACTTATCCGAGTCCGTCATCTGCTACAAAATAAAACTTATCCGAGTCCGTCATCTGCTACAAAATAAAACTTATCCGAGTCCGTCATCTGCTACAAAATAAAACTTATCCGAGTCCGTCATCTGCTACAAAATTGAATGGACAACAAGGAAAATTTTACAAGGAAAATTTATAGCACTCTCGACATTATTCATTTAGAGCATTAACAATGGCACATAGAAACTAATTTAATTCTGTTTTTCTGTGTATACAACTGTGATTTATTTGTATATAGTTTGGTAGCAAATAACATCAAAATTTAATAGTTGATATTTTACAATGGCCTTTGCGGCACCAGTGACAATGGCACTATGTGTATGTAAAACTGTGCTTTATATTTATTTTGGCAGTTAACTAAAGACTGACAACAAATAATACCCAAACGGTATCCGTTGTCCATTACAACAATGAATAGATCTTTTATAAGAATGTAACAAATGAATATTATGGTAGATAAACAAGAGAATGGAACATATTGCTTCAATGAAAATTTTGTAAATTTGTAATACAGTAACATACGGCTCACATAAATATTATATTTTGGTGGTAGTTCACCATACTCTTGATAGCATATCCATAGAATATTTACATTATGTTTTGGTGATAGTTCACCATACTCTTGATAACATATCCATAGAATATTTACATTATGTTTTGGTGATAGTTCACCATACTCTTGATAGCATATCCATAGAATATGTACATTATGTTTTGGTGGTAGTTCACCATACTCTTGATAGCATATCCATAGAATATGTACATTATGTTTTGGTGGTAGTTCACCATACTCTTGATAGCATATCCATAGAATATGTACATTATGTTTTGGTGGTAGTTCATACTCTTGATAACATATCCATAGAATATTTACATTATGTTTTGGTAAATATACGTTATCCTACGGATAAGCTGTCAAGAGGATGGTGAAATACCCCTATATCGGTAAAGGAAATATTCCCAGTTCTAGTTACCAGCGACCCTAGACTGTAATCTGTTAAATTTTATGGAATACCTCTTATATTGTCTAATATTTATACGATAGTTGAATGGAAAACATTTAACGGGGTTTTAAACCATACAGATATAAAAGATAATTATAATTACACGAGCATGCTAAAATATCAGGAACTAGAAAAATGGCCTCGATGTATGACTAGCACTGCATTGCGTTATATCCTTGATAAGAAAAAGTAATTTGGCAAGGATGACCTAAAATAAAAGTTTGGCCCTCACACTAATTTTCATAATATAAATGTAGTTCAAAGCACTTTGAAATTTTGAATAGAGCAGAAAACTTATAGCATTTTGTGACATTATTATTATTTGAAGAGTAAATGGATAAAATTTCCAAAGTGTTTACAATATATTATTGTCAGCTATCGTTTTTATAAGAGTGCAGTTTGCAAAAATGTATGACTGAAAATAATCTCGGCATTGATATTTTTCTACTAGAAGAAAGCATAACGATTATATTACAAGTTTTTATTGAGAAACTTAAAATAATTGCAGCGGTGGCATCGGCGTTACCAAGAGAGGACAGATTTCGAGGAAGTGATCATATAACAATACATTATAAAGTGAAGGGAAAATAATTACATTCATAATTTTGAAATATGTGTTGGGGAGTCTATGGAGGTAACCGACGGTTTTCTATATACATTTATGGAATCGGGGAACAAGAAATCACAAATTTAAGGTTATGTATATTTTTTGACTTACCCGCCAAAGTAAATCTGTCCATGTAATTTATAAGATTTATAAAGCACAGGATCGCCACTGTCGTGATTTTTCTCCATTTTGCGTAATTTTCGGGTTCAATTTCTACAGAATTACTCGGTATCAACGCAGTATCCGAATCATCACTGTGATTTGACAACTGTTGGCGGTTGTGAGAAGATGCACTCGTTTCCATTTTAACAGAAACTTCAACTTTCAAAAATGATCATTAACAACTTTGACGCAAGCACTTCAAAAACGTTCCACTGAAATTTTTACACGTCGTGAAATTCAAAACTGCGATTGTTGAACGTTGACGCCTACCGGCAACTTTCGACTCCGCGAGAGGGACAAATTGGAAAAGGCTGGCTTGCGGCAATGCGGCGTACGTTAGCTCGCGAACAAACACCACTCGAACTTGTACTTGGAAATAAATTGAAACTTGAGTCGAAACGAATCGGTAACGTTCCCGCTCCCACTCTCCAATCTCGCCCTTTGCCGTAGGCTTCTGTCATTCAAGTGCGCATGCGCACATATTAATATAACTTCGAATTTTATTCTGTAGAGTGTATGTATTCCGTGTAAAAAATATAACAAAAATGGGATAGCAAAGTTGTCATGATTTATGGTAATTGGTTATATTGTAAGGTGAATTTTTGCGGAGGTTTGAGTAGATACCTGTTTACTATGGCGACATCAATAACAGCGTAAACGAAAAATGGTTATACTAACGACATCTATGATCTTTGATACAATTATGTTAGGTATTTGAATTAACTATTCTTCCATACCGCTAGATGTCAGTTAAACTAACATCAACAAAACAAACAAAAAAAAACGAAAATAACGGGAAGGTTTTTATTTATTTATTTAGAGCTTTTACATGTAGGTGGTACAATTTTGATGACAGACAATTTTGAAACATAAGAAAGAAATAATAAAAATAAAATTATATTAAAAAATATATGCAAGAATCAAAAAAAAAAAAACAAGAACATAAATTAAAAAATACACCGATTGGACTGGTTTACAAAAATACAAGTTCTATGTAGGAATGGTGTAGGAATAAATATTTTACGTGATCCACAAAATGCTGTATCGACATCACCAAAATATTGGTTTCCCGCAGTGTGAAAACGTTGTATTGAGGAGTTCGCAATACAATTGCGCCTACGTGTGCTGCAGGGAATAGTATATTTTGTCGTGTTTTTATTTTTATTTGTCGTATTTTATTGTTGTTATCGCAACAGTCGAATTTAGAGTTGAGAATTTTGTTTATTTTACTCCTATCTTCCAATGTGTGTATTTTTAGAGTATTTGATAAGAAATGATATTGTAAGTCTAAATGTGAATTTTCTAAGAGGGGACCAAACAACTGTGTTGTATTCAATTATGCTTCTAACTAGAGATTTGTATAACAGTTTAATGGCTTGTATGGGTTTAAAGTTTTTAGTTGTTCTTTAAACTTACTAATTTTTTACTGTAGTATTTGGTAATGATTTAGATTAGTATTTTTTTGTATAGCTTGATGTCACCAGCAAAGAAAAATACCTCGACATCGTCGAAGCAATTTGTTATATCAATTTAAGGTGACTACCTTGCGGTAGGCCACTGGTCGCACAGAAAGCTTTCGATAGCAAAGATTTTATTTTAACAAACAGTTTACGATTTGATAAATAGCTAGTAAACCATTTTAGCATGTTATCTCTTATTCCTTGGGCAAATAGTTTTCGGGTTATTAGTTTATGGGATACTTTATCGAATGCCTTCGAAAAGTCTGTATGTATGCAGTCGACTTGTTTATTTTTTGCAAAAGATTCTAATATAAAGTTTAGAAATATTGTTATGTTAGTTGCAGTTGATATACCTTTGAGAAAACCGTGTTTTATTTGATCAGTTACTTTTATTAATTTGGGATAGATTTCATCAAGGACCAGTGATTCAAAAAGCTTAGGAAGTACTGACTGTATACAAATGGACGGTGATTGGCCATGTCAGTGTCGTCTCCTTTTTTGAGGATAGGTGTAATGACATCCAGCGGTTTGGAAAATATCCAAGGAACAAGAGTAGGTTGTGTAAGTGGTTTAGATAATGCATTGGAGCATTTTTGAAAAAATATTGGTGGAGTGTTGTCTGGGCCAGCAGATTTGTCAGTGTCTAAGGAAAATAATTTCTGATTTTTGAGTGATATGGCAATTTGTTAAGTGTGTGGTATTACTAAATTTGTATTAGGGTATTTTATCATCTGGGATTTCGTCATCGTATAAGTTTTTTATGTCTGAAAAAAGGTTCACAATGTCCTGTGTATTGTTTGCAATGATTCCATTAATTCGCATTATTGGTGGGTAATCCGTGTTTTCAATGTTTATTTTTTAATAAATTTCCATAGGTTTTTGGATTTAAAGACATTATCCTAAATGGTAGTTTTGTACATTTTGTAGCATTGTTTGGAAAGTTATTTATATTTTTTCCTAGTTTCACTAAACTTTAGATAATCAGCTATGGATTTGCTTTGTTTGAATTTTTTGTGTTGACTTTTTTTTTGCTGAAGTGAGGCAGTTAGCTTCGATGAGAACCAAACTGGGTAGGTATAGTTTTTTGGTGTGTAAAAGGTACATACGATTCAATAGTGTTAAAAAAGGAAAGTATGTCTAAACATTTATCAATGTTTTCAAGTTTTTTGTTCAGGTTTGGTATCGTTATCACATAAGTCTGTTTAATTTCGTGTATAGGGGAGGATGGTGATTGTCGGTAGGTAGGAGTGGATCATTAGATAGTTCTACAGATATTTTAGGAATATTTGACAGTACCAAGACTAGTAAGCGATCGTTATTGTTATAAATTAAATTGTGCTGGTACAGGTTTAAAAAATTTGCTGTGTCCAAGATTTCTCGTGCCCGGTCATTTTCGCTTTCGTTTGTGATGTGGCCGCTGTCGTTGGAATCCCAAAATTGTTATTGATTATTATTGGAAATTATTATTGATTTGGTTGATGTTATTTTAGGTGAACGTTTTTTGGAATCGTGCATTATTACTTGTGGAAAATTGAACCACTTTGTTCCAGAAATGGAAAATATTGCATTTTAATGGTTATTTCGTTGTAAAATCAACTGTTTACTTGACGGCTATTGTGAAAGTTTGGTCATTAGTGATCGCAGGCCATGCTTTACATAAAAAACCTTTTGATTCACCTTAATTCCTATTAAAGGCAACTATATGCATTTGAGAAATTATTAATTTTAACATTCTATTTTTTAATTACGTAAAATAAAAATTAGGTTTATGGGATGAAAATTTACAATAATTTCTGTTAACGATATTTTCATATTTTGGTATTCCTGACACTAAACGCGTGGCTAGAAGAAACGCTATTACCATTTAATTCATGCATATTAGATGGGTGCTATTTTGGTGGAACTGTGAAAAAAAAGTGTATTTAGGCAAGTTTTATTTAACAATAATTTTATCTGTATAAAAACGTAGCTTAACCTGACCTAGCCTAAACCACCATAATCCACCCTATACTATACTAACCTAACCTAACCTAACCTATCCTAACCCAACTTATCCTAACTAGGGGCGGCTCGCGCTAAAGTTCAACATTTTACAGCTCAAAGTTTTCCTACATAATATTTTTATCATAAAATTGCTCGCAATCTAAAAAAAATATAAATTTAAAAGAAATGTATCTTATTTGGAGGATAATAATTAATTGCGTAAACAACAATGCTCTATGCATAAATGAACCACTCACGCTCTATGGTAAGGGTGGGTAGGGGACCGGCAAGATAAGCTGAGTGATGCCATTACTAAAAATTTCTGATATACCGGTGCCATTTACCGAAATCTAGGGAATTACTGGTTACTTTATAGGGATTTTATTTTTAACCATATCCCATACCACACTATAATATAGTGTCATACAAAGTGTTGCCAAAACGACGGGAATTTCCCAATTTCAGGGAGTTTATAAGAATTAAAACCGATTGTGTAATATGTGGGGCAAGTACGGGGATTCTACAATATGAGAACTGACGTAACTAATACCGATTAAAAGAACATTTCATAACTATCCAACCATATTGAAACATTATATTTACAGTCAAAGTGAGAATGTACTATAATTTGGCTTTCTTTCGCAGCAAATTTTCAAACTAATTTCTATTTTTTAATAATAATAGTAAAAAAGCATTTATAAAGCGCAGTTTAGTGTCATTTCAGTTTAAGTGCGCTTTACTAATACAAACTTAAAAACGGAAATTTATTATCAGTGGTCATGTTCTTAAAATTATTCCTATAGTGTGACTGACCCAATACAGATCAAATAATATAAAACAAAATATACAGTTTATACAAAGCGATGAAAAACAAAGAATAACAATAAAAGCAGGACAGGAAGGACAAAACAAGAACATTAAAATAAAAACTAAAACATAATATAATACAGGAGGTAGTTTATGCTCAGAAATGAGAAACTTCTGAGCAGACATTTTAAAAAGGTACAATAAGGAGGTAACGGAAAAAATCAATAACCGGAAGTTTGAGAACATGGCTTATTATTTTTTAAGCCTGAACGAAAAAGAAAATCCTAAAATGACTACCCAATAAAACATAAATACCAACTATTTGAAGAATTTTTTTAATTTTGGAGGTATAAAGGAACTTGTTATTTTGCTCTCCCCAATTTGTGGGTATTTGAGAACATACCCTGGGCAACCCTGGTCATACGTCACTATCCTATCATCATCGTCCTGTGATCCTATTATCAGTATATTATTATTATCACGATTATCACCGAATCACCGGTCACAGTCATCACTTGTACTGTTTTGTTTTCTGTTCTTGCTGTAGAAAATCTAGCCGGTAAGTAATTTTAATACCTTTTAAACGCATTGAACAGCATTGTATAAAGTAACCATTGTTTTTTGGACCATAACCTCATAATGATCATTTCAAATTGCGGCTTTGATAGCTGTCATTTTCTTCTTTTCTATTTTCTTTAATTAAAAAGTTACAAATAAACAAATATAAGTTCAAATGTCAATAAAGCAATATCCATAAACCATTTTAACTAAAAGTTTTAGAAATGGTCGGAATGTAAAATAATGCATTTTTATTTGTTGTTTTCAGGCTTTCACAATGGTGACGAAAATATACGGGCTAGCTTTATTACTCTGTACCTTCGTTGTTTTGAGTGCTAAAAAAGCTGAGGATGCTACAAAACCTGACTGGGCCAAAAAGGATATTCGTGATTATACAGATGCAGACTTGGAAAGGTAAAAGTGAGACATTTATATGAAAGCTACGATTACACATGTTTTGGAGCGAGGGTCACAACACACTTCGTTCCAAAACGTGCTCCAAAACACATGCGTAGTAAAAATCCACCTGTAGTTCGAAAGACCAGTTCTGCTGTCAGTCCGATCTTGCGATATGTCAGTGGTTAAGTCTTTACACATAAGTGTTTGAGCGCGCGCTGCTCATCAAATGTCTTTGACTTTTTGTTTTGTTCATAGTTTTTACCTACTGATTTTATTCAGTTGTGCCTATCCATGCTTGTTTATGGGAAATCAAAAGCAAATAATTAATATTTCTACCATTATATATAAACAACAAATTTGGCATATCATATACAGTAATAGTGACCCGTTGAAAACTTGGCTTAATTGTGTATATCGGTGAACGGTTCAATTCGAGTCAGTTGCGACATTAACTAAGTGTTCACTGCATCAATTGTGATAAGAATTTTGCGCGTTGAAGCGAAATTACTCAAGTGATTTATAAATTATTAACATCGCGAAATAGTAACGGTGAAGTTGACATCTGTTTACTGTATAAGTGAATCTATTGTGATTGGCCAACTCCACCGCCATCTTTAAAACTCGGGCCATTCGGCTTGCTTGTTTCGCTTTGACGGCGCTTGCGCATCTTATTGTTTCTACCAAAACTACTGCAAGGGTGACCATGAGTTCGAACAAAAAAACAAGCTCTCAACAACAAGATACTCTAAATACATTTACAAGATCCAAAAACAAAATGAACACTGCCCCCGAAGACACTAGCCCAGAAGAAGATACTTTTACTAAATTTGCGTCTTTCGTAGACACAAAACTGGAGAAACTCAAAACCCAAATACTCGAAAACATTGAAAAAAAAATGTCTGAATTTCAAAAAACTACCGAATTTATTTGTCAAAAGTATGATGACATAATAATTCGTTTGGACTCCATGAATGAAGTTAAAGGAGAAGTCGAAAGCTTAAAAAATGATTTGACAAATAAAAGTAAAATTATTAAACATCTAGAAACCAGACTGGCTTGTTTAGAACAGTCGAACCTCGATAACTGTATTGAAATAACAGGAATTGAGGAAAAGACAGATGAAAATCCCAAAGTAACTGCTATAAACCTAATAAAAAGTGCTAATATCCAAATAAGTACAGAGGATATTACATCAGCAATAAGACAATATGACAGAAGACCAGGTCATCCGAAAAAAATTCTCTTAAAAATTAGAAATCCAGAAACAAGATCAAAATTATTGGCAAACAAGAAGGTGATCTCAAACCGTGAGAAAATGATATTCCTAGGAGAATCGCTATCTCCTTATTTTAAAGAACTGCTTTGGAAAGCCAAATTAAAGGGAAGAGAATTAAAATACAAATATATTTGGTTTAAAAATGGATCAATTCTAATGAAAGAAGATGAAGGAAAAAAAATTAAAGAAATAAAACACGAAGATGACCTCAATAGAATTTAGAAGTTGTATGGTAAAAGGCACCGACAATATTTAATATATTAAAAATGGACATCGATTTAGGAAAAAACATTGATTTGGATGACAATACAGAACCTAATTTAACTATTAAAGATTCATTTACTTGCAAAAATTTTTTGAAACATTCAAACTTTTCTTTAGTTTGTTTAAACATTAGAAGTTTAAGTAAAAACTTTGATGAAACCTTAACTATGCTTGATGGCATACAACATCGTCCTGAGGTATTAGTTTTTACAGAAGCTTGGCTAAAAAATTTGATCAATATACCTAGCATCCCAGGATACACAGTTTACAATACAAATAATAACTATTTGCAAAACGATGGTGTAGTTGCCTACGTGAAACAAAATGTTCAGGCGACTGTTGAGGAAATTGTTTTCCCTGGAGCAAACTGCTTAAGAATGCAGATATCGAATAATATATGTTTAATAGCCATTTACAGATCTCCGTCCCAGACTCATATAGATAGTTTCCTTGAATCACTGAGTGTCCTACTTGATTCTACATCTATACAAAATAAGGAAATCATTTTATGTGGTGATATAAATATTAATACATTAGATTTGAACAGTATAAAAACTCAAAAATACCTCTCACTTTTGGCTTTTCACGGCTTAAAGCCTATTATAATTTCACCTACAAGAGTTTCGTCTACTGCTTCAAGTTGCATCGATCACATTATGGTAAAATCTAAATTTGAACCACAGGGAGCTGTCTTCACTACTGACATAACAGATCATGATGCGGTATTGCTGAGATTTATGAGCTTTAGACAAAAGAAAATAGCAAAGGAAAATGAAAAAATCAAAACCGTCATAAATAACATTCTTTTGAAGGCTAAATTAAAAGAAGAATCATGGCAGTCAGTCCTGTCATCGCAAGATGTTAATTCAGCTACTGAAAACTTCGTAAAATGTTTAAAAATGCACGTGGAAAGTTGCTCGTCGGTACAAAGTGTAAAACATAACATCAAATACTTAAAACCTTGGATAAATGATGGAATTATCAAATGCCTTAGAACCCGCGACAAACTGCACAACAAATGTCGAGGAGAGGTTAATAATATTCAACTGCTGGCTTATTATAAGAGATACAGAAACTGGTGTACAAAAATTATAAAATATACAAAGCAAACGTATTACAGAAGGAAACTGGATAAAGTCAACGGTAATAACAAGCAACAGTGGAAGATTATAAAGGAAGCCATAAATATTCAAAAGGAGCAAGTGTCCATAAAAAAATTAGTAATCAATAACAAAACTATCTCATTGGAGGAGGATCCACATATAATTACCAACCATGTTAATAACTTCTTCAGTGATATTGGTCCTACATACGCAAAAAACTTGTGCAGTGCTAATAAAACCAACGAAATGTATCTTGTTAACAATTTTAAACCTGGTACTCAAGTTACAGGAGATAGTTTTGAATTTAAAACTACTAACATTTTTGAAGTTACTAAAGTTATAAATGAATTAAAAATGTCTTTTTCCTGTGGTATCGATGGCTTAAGTATAATGGTGTATAAACAGCATGTTTATGAGTTAACTGGTCCTATAACTCATATTGTTAATCTTAGTTTTAAGAATGGCATATTTCCTTCCCATTGTAAAAATGCCAAGATTATACCTCTTTTCAAAGGTGGAGATCACGAAAATGTTAATAATTACAGACCAATATCTTTGCTCAATACTCTCTCAAAAATAATAGAAAGACTGGCTAAGTCAAGATTAGTATCATTTTTAGAAAAATACAAAATACTCTCCGACAGCCAATTTGGTTTCAGAGAGAACAGAAGTACGAGTGATGCTATATTAAAGGTATTGACCAAAGTTATAAACGCACTGGACTATGGCAACAAAGCTATAGCGGTATTTTTAGACTTATCAAAGGCCTTCGATACGGTTTCCCACGAGTTGCTTCTTAAGAAATTATTATCTTTAGGCATTGATAATACAGCTATGGGTTGGTTCAGATCTTACCTTAGTGATAGAACACAGCAAGTAGAAATAAATAAAATGTTAAGCGATAGTAAATCTATCTCATTTGGAGTACCACAAGGTAGTGTACTCGGGCCAATATTATTTCTTATTTATATAAACGATTTATGCAGTCTAAAAATTCCAGGTAACATTGTTAGTTTTGCAGATGACACTGCCTTAATATTTGAGGGTAAAAATTGGAGTGAAACTTTTGAAAAATGTGATACAGGTTTAGGAATAGTTAATAATTATCTGAGTAATAATATTTTAACTTTAAATACACAAAAAACCAAATACATCACTTTTAGCATTTCTTATAAAAGTCAGCCATCTACCTCTCATAATTTGATTATTCACAATTGTGTGCAAACGTGTAACTGCAACCCCTTGGAAAGTGTAGACAGCCTCAAATACCTGGGGGTAAAAATTGATAAATTTTTGAGGTGGAATGATCATGTCGAAATGTTAGTAAATAAAGTTAGGAGACTTATCTATATTTTTAAAGATCTCAGACATGTACTAGACAAGGAAAAATTAAAAACAGTGTATTTTGCTATAATTCAGTGCCTACTTTCATATAATATAGTGTGCTGGGGTTCCTGCCTAAAGACTGTAATAGAACCACTTAATATTGCCCAAAAACTGATTCTCAAAGTTATGTATAAGAAAAAATTTACATATCCTACACAGTTACTTTATAAGGAATGTAATATCATGAATTTAAAACAACTATTTATCCTACAAACGTTATGCAGATTTTTTAACAATATTAGTTCTGCTAAAAGAACGCAACAAATTCGTACTACAAGAATTGGCTCTGGTCTGAACTTTATGGCAATTCACCCTAAATCCTCATTTGGGCAGAGACATTATTTGTACCAGGCTCCACTTTTATTTAATAGCCTTCCAGATCACATTAAATCGTCAAATTCCTTGTGTACATTTAAAAATAATGTTAAATTATTTCTGCCATCCGAGGATTTCCAACATATTCTTTCATCTTTGTCCTTTTAAATTGTGGCATAATATTTTGAATAAGTTAATTTTTTCATCCTTTTCTTTTTTTAATGTAAATGTTTTTTTCTCTCTTTCTTTCTTCTCTGTTTAAAAAAAATAATAGTTTGTTACATTTTTATTGCAATTAAATATCATGGTCACCCTACATGTTTACAGCATTATATTGTAATGAATAGGCTGATAGGTACCATGTAGGTATCCAATTCGCAGAAACGTCAATGTAACAATATTGTTATCTTAATATTTGAATTATTTTTTTTTAATATTTGTACTATTTTAAATCTCTTATAATCTTTGTACTATTTTTTTAATATTTTGTAAAATTATTAACCTCAACACAGGCTTGTCCTAGTGAGGTTAAAAATTATAACTTTAAAAAAAAGATACAATGTAAAGAAACGATAAATAAATAAATAAATAAAAAAATAAATATGACATTTTCAATTAGGAAGGCGGGTATGGGTACCACCGCTCCGGGAACCATTAATTGGATAACCAACACCTCTGCCAAAACATCACACTTCGTTCTGGTCACTTGAAAATTCCTTTACACGTGCATTTCCGCACGCGGGTCAGTCAATCATCACTTCGGTAATGCCTGCGGAAGTATGGTGACTTTTTACCCAAATTATCATAATGATGGCGAACGCTTTAGACTGAAGGTCAAGGGGCGCGTTCAGCAGTGTGCGTGTAATTGCCACTATTGTTCAGAACAGGTTATGCTTACAAACATTCTTAAATGTGCTGTGATGAAATCATTTGTGGCCAATTTATAAGAAAGTTCATAAATTTTGAGTCTGATAATGGGCTGTATCTAAATGCCTTGTGGACCGCACATGATTCGCAGACCTTATTTGTGGTATAACATTATATTTGTAACGATAATTATTTGTTTCAGACCAACGACTACAGAACTTGCATATGAGCACTCCAACCTTTTAAAAGTTATCTGTTTCATTTAGCGATTGTAATTTGCAGGCTCCTGGACCAGTGGGACGAGGACGAGGATCCCCTCCCAGAGGACGAGCTGCCAGAGCATCTGCGCAAGCCCCCGGCGCTGGACATGAGCTCGCTGGACATGAACAACCCCGAGGGTCTGCTGCAGGCCACCAAGAAGGGCAAGACCCTCATGACTTTCGTTACCGTGGCCAACAAACCTGAGAGAGAGCGAACGGAAACCATCACCAAACTGTGGCAGACCAGTCTGTGGAATAACCACATACAAGCTGAGAGGTAATTTTTATTTATTTTTCGCAGGGGTAGGCGGCAGAGAGAATGGACTGCCACATGTAAAACTGTTTTTTTTCTGTGATGTTGTTTTGTATATAACTCACACCGAATATGACAATCGCCAATTGCGCGCAATTCATATAAAAGTTTTACCAAAAAAGACATTTATTATAAAGAGCATGGTGAAGGAAAATAAGTCATCAAATACGGTATCCCCAACTCCTCGTAAATAATTTCGAAAAATTACCAAAAATCAAAGATGCTTACGACAAAGTTAAAGCAAGTGGTTCTAAACAGCGCATTTTTCTGTTTCTGAAACACAAACAATTGAAAATAAAAGATTCCAATATTTTTCATAAATTCGTTCCACAAAAATACCTACTTTTTAGCCAATCTCTAGCAGATCAGATGGGAATTGAATACTTTAAAGCGTCGAATGGGTGGTTTGATCGATTATATTATATCGAAAAATAGTATAAGTTGTGAAATATATGCATGAGATGGAGTAATATGATTTAAGATTTTCACGGCCAAAAGTATTTTTGTTATTTGTTTTTGGGGTGTTATGCCGTGTTGCGCTAACTCCTTCTTTAGCCAACGTTTCGGACAACATTGCAGTGTCCATCATCAGGGCAGATGTGTTATTTGAGGTTGTGTTAAAATGTGAAAAAAAGGATTTCAGAAAACTTCAGAGCTTGTAAACTCGGCCACCCTGACAAATCGGCAATTGCCGAGCATTTGATTGACACCGGGCATTACTTTGGGTTTGTTCCTGAAATCCTGGGGAGACCCAAAACTTAACTTAGAGCACGGCTGATTACGGAGGCCATTGAAATTCATAAAAATCCCGTAAACATTAATAGAGACGATGGAGCCAAGCTCAATAGTTCTTGGTATCCGGTAATTGACGGATACACCAGAGCTAAACGAAGAAAACCACTTTAAATAAAAAAATGATACTTTAATGTTAGCTCAGAGGGTTGGAGCTGGCAACACGGTATCACAACCTCATACATAAGCTCACATTTTAACACAACCTCAAATAACACATCTGCCCTGATGATGGACACTGCAATGTTGTCCGAAACGTTGGCTAAAGAAGGAGTTAGCGCAACACAGCATAACACCCCAAAAACAAATAACAAAAATGAGATGGAGTATTTTATAATAATATCAACGCCGAAAAGGCAAAAGGTCGTAACCGACAATTTAGTCAAAAATGAGTTAAGAGTGGGTTATAAGGCAAAATGGTGATTTGCTGGAAAACGGCTCTCTAAAACGGCTTAATACTACCTTTCGTATGTCATTTTCAGACTTCATATTTTTTGATACCAATTAATGGACTATTATTTTTCAGTCTGCCTATTTTTGTTTGTAGTTGTTGTAGGCATTCGACTATAAAAAATAAAAACATTGATACACCATACAACCCACTTTTAAAACTTCAATCCATGATTATCGCATTAATAACGGTTTTACACAATATTTAAAATTTAAAATATGTATATAATACACACATCTGTAGAAGTACGGCCTCTTATTATCGTTATGATATCTGTGGATATTAACAATTAAATAAATACTTCTTCTTGCACCAAATTTTCAACAAATTTCACAGTCTTTTACTTATTACGGGAGAGAAGCCCCCGAGAATGGTGGTGAAACTATCGCTCCCTGTTTCACGGCGTATATATTTCTAAAATGCCATCAAAATGTTTCATTTCTGGGTCTAAAAGTAGAATACCGACTCACTTGAAGCATTGCAATAATTTTAGGAAGCTACAAAAACGCTAAGTACTCACAAATACTCTTTTTTCACGTAAATTTGTCGCATTTTATTTTTTGAACTGTCATATTCTTTGAAACGAATAAAATACAATATTCAATGTGCGTTGTGCGTTCCTTTTCCTAACGGTTAGCACGAACGTCACGATGTTGATTTGCGTGCCATTTATGCAAGTGTGTGTGAGAATTCATTGTCGCTCTGACTCAGTTGTGAGCGCGTTTGGTAATCAAACCAAAAATTACCATCTCACGCCAAATCATTTTTAGTTTGGTAAAATCGGCAATTTTAAGTGATAACAAGTCAAGTTTTTCACTATTCCGACCTTACATGGTAAGGCGTATTCATATAAGTTGTAGTAAACAAGTTTATTACCGTTTTTTTATCTTTAGATTAAACAGACAAAAAAAACTTTTTAAGTCAATTTACGATTATATCACCTTTCTGTGTATACACACGTAACCATTCACACTTTGTCAAATCAAAGATATTCTATCTATGTATTGTGTTGTAAAGTTCCAAATAATAAGGGTTTTTTAGGAAACAATTTTTTCCCTACCGAGAAAACACAAGGCCTCTAAGTCTATAATAGCCAGGTAACATTTTAAACACCCAAATGAGGCAAAAATTGTGAGGCGCATATGTCGCCGTTCTATTTGTATAAAGAACAGTAACTTTAAATTCAGTAAATTTAAATGATTCACCATTTCATATATTTATTACGCGTCAATACATCTTAAACAATAGGTCGAATCGTGGATTCGTTGAATAATATTTGTATTTAGGTATTATATTTCAACCCATTGACGTAATTTTTTTCAATAGCTTTGGTCGTTAAATGAATATAACTATTATTTCCAACGGCTAGTTATATTTTGATACAGTACTAGTATGCCTTGCACGATAGCTACTGCCATGGTTAAAACAGATTATTGTTTAGCTAACACTGAATAATTTAACAAATATATAAATTTAAAAAAAACTTTCTTTTATTTTTCGAGGTCAATATTATTAATATGTATAGATATTCTATCAAATATAAAATTTTTAAATCTACCAAATAAATCCGCCTTCGATTTTCTCGAAAACAAAAGCTCAAATAAAAAAAAATCATAACCCAAAATTGACTTTAAATGAAAGGTAGATTCATTCACAAGTTATACCGTTTATACCACGAGTTTCCGAATACCGTGCAAAACAACCTTTCTTTGTATTGGAAATGTTTCTAAAATGCGATTCGTAAAGCCAAAAGCCGTTCAAATCTAATTAGATTTAACAACAGCAAGTGAATGATAAACATTCATAAAAAATGTCAAAGTAAATGCTTTACCAAAATAGTACGTTCTGCAAATAAGTCATACCTTTTTACTAAGCTGTTTGTTTTACTTAATATTTCCGATTTCCGATTGCGTACGTGATGATGCGCGACATGATCATCACGCACATTTGACGTTGTATTTTGACAAGTTCATTAATGTACAACTACCGCCCTCTAGCGACAAAAAAATGAAGAGATTTTGACAGTTTGAGTAAATCCGCTGGCATATAACAAGCGCTTAATAGTACAGTTTTGATTAGAATTTTTGTCTGATCAAAACTGTATATTAACTAATTTTTGACTAAATTGTCACTTACGCCCTTTCGCCGTCGATAAGAGACGTATTGACAGCCGTCCTATTTTGGGGAATTTAATAGACTGATGTTTTTAAAGGTCTAATTTTGTACATATTTTGTGGTGAAATATGTGTACAACAAATGACCTCGAATGATGCAATAGTTTTTTTTAGTAGATTCCTCATTGCCGTGCAGAGGGCAGTAGACAAATCTTGATGATTTTAGTTAACTATTGGATTCACTATTATATGTACTCCTAAAGTAAACATCGCAAATGTGGAAATACTAGTTCTGCTTACAAATACCATCAGCAACCTCCATTCCCATTATCCAGGCATCGTTCAAAATATCAAAGCCACTTTAGGAAAAGTTTAGTGCATTCTTGGATTGTCCAACATAAACTTTACACCACATGTCACAATTTACATGTGTTTTAGTCTAACTTTCATGGATCAAATGATCTTGTTACCACTTTTCTTCAATAAATTCTCAGTTTCCAGTGTGACCGACCTTAACACATACATGGACACAACGTCTATTGGTGTCACTTTAGAGATGTGATATGACCATTGATGTATTATACTAGATTAGCCCTGTCTAGTTAAATTCATTTTAAAAATGACACCACATAGCGTACGTCACAAATATGGAGATGAACTTAACAACCCAACTCTGTTTAAACTTCTTGTACAAGCGTTCAAACTCGTAAGCGAAACCAAGGAACAGCATTCATTTTGTTACCGAGGTGTTGTAATTTGAATACAAAGCCGTCACCAAACCAACATTTTTTTGCTAAAAAAAAATGTCAGTTCTTTTCTTCAACTGCAACACCATTCCCAGCCCTATGTGTGTTTTTTTTACAGTCGGTATAATTTTATAAATATGTATGTATTTTTTTTCATTTATTTTATTTTGTATAAAAATAAGTATTATAAATAGACAACTCTTTTATTTACTGTTTTTGTATTTATAGTAAAACTTCATAAGAGGGACTGCATTTAAAATTGATTGAACGAAGATTTGTTAGGAAATTTGGGTTTAAAATTGCATTCCTTTCATTTTTTAGTAAACAATTTACTAATGTAGTTTGTATTATCCTTACTATTGCAGATACCTGATAGATGACGACAGAGCGATATTCATGTTTAAGGATGGGGCACAAGCCTGGGAGGCCAAGGACTTCTTGATTCAACAGGAGGAATGTAAAGAAGTAACCATAGAAAATAAAAGCTATCCCGGCCTGAACCCAGATAAGAAAAATTCTGTACTAGACCCTAAGGAAGAGCTCTGAGACTTTAATTTGCAAAGCACTGTGCAAACTCTCTCACTAATCCGCTACCCCAAAAACTGTGCAAGTGCAAATTAGCGAAAGCGGCGAATTGTAGTGCATACATAAAAATTAAAATAGGTGTTTCTTACAATCAAATACAGCTGTCGATCTTTTGTGAAATTTCCCCTTTTTGATTTAAAGTTAAAGTGATATGTTTATGCTTTCGAGAAGACTCTATTTTGTAAACTTATTCAAACAAAAAAGTGTCAGAACAAAACTAACAAACACGTGTGACAGTTGCCAGAATGAACAGAGGACTATTTTTTTTTTATTTATTTGCATTATAAAAATAAAGTAGTTGCCCAGTAATCGAGTGACAGATTACTGAGAAAGTACTGTACAATCCTTATAAGCCATGGAGACTCTATTATGTTTTTACAGGTGTTATTGTTTTGCACATACAAACATGTTTGTAATAATATTTCTATTTTTACATTTTTTATACCTATTTTTATCTTTGTGGAGATGATAATTACATAACTTTTGATAGCCTTTGAATTATTGTTTGTATAAAGTGTTAACCTAATAATATTTTTAGCAAAAAAAGAGATAACACTAAGTGCATGTGTCTGGCGATCTAAGAAAGCAAACCTCAATAAACCTACATACATTTGATAGAGAAGCTAATATTTAATTTAAAGATTCAAAACCTTATTTTTCTAAATATTTTATTTTTTAATTTCTTTTATGTAATTTTTTTTTACAGTAAATACGTTTTTATAGTATTATTTCTCCCGCCATGCTAAGTAAGTACTTGTTTTACAACGGGTTTACAGATTAAGTTTACAGATTGAATTTATTTATAATGTGTCAAGCACATTACATCACATAATCACACAAAGCATAATAATTATTGTAATACAATACTTTTTGATTTATAAATATTTTGTTTATAATATAAAATATTTATTAAAAAAACTTTATCCGAACCATTTATTTTCATATAACTTATAATATTATGTAGTTTACATTCCAAAAGCAACCCATTGACATTCATACGAGAATCTCTGTTTGAAGATTTATAAGTGAACTTTCCTACATATTTTGTACATGTTTTTGTTAATATAATATTTTTGTATTAAAGACATTAATTTAAAACGACTTGTCTTTTAAGCGTACCTTTGATATGTTCCTTAATACTGAATGACTTAACTGTCGCTCTGGCTTTTACGATCTGGAGGAAGACAGCACGAGACTGGCTGAAGTGGAAGCATTTCTCAAAGGCAGCCAGGTGGTGATTCCGGTTCTACTTAACGATAAGGGCCTTAAAATAACTTCAAATTATTGACAACTTTTATGTTAACTTTGATTCCAGTTCTCTCGAATCACGAAAAGTTATTAATTTTAAGGTTAAGGTTAAGGTCTTTAAGTAGGTTGTAGCACAGCATCCTCAAAATGATACTCCTGTGTGGAGTTGATGTGAAAAAAATACTTGTTTAAATCCATATTGAAATTTGGCATATTTCGATATAATTGTGTTGCATTATAAATAAATTGTATTATTCCATATAGCTGTGGTGAAAATAGTTTTGACTATTTCGGCATGGGGAGGGAAAGGAAATGGGTAAGAGGAAGGTGGGGAAGTACCTGGCTATTCACATATGGTCATCAAATACGGCTTAAGTCATTTGAAGCAACGCTTTGATTCCGAATGGTGGCCTTTCAGGACTTTCTCCAAGGTGATGCTGAAAGTATCTACCACCATGTGCGACTCCTTGTATATGTGGCGTCGAGAAGAATCCAGATTAACTAATTAATAATAAACCGCTCAACCTACTTAGTACCTACTCCCGAGTTACGTACTTGCAGCCGAAATAGTAAACAAAACAAAGCAACCTACCTGCTTCAAGTATTCACTTGCCTACCGGTGACAATACGATCGCATACGGTCCGGTACATTACGACAACTCGCCAGAAGGTTTGAGTCTACCGCCTATGCATAATTGCCGCGCTGTCGAAGATTCCTGAAACACCCAGACTGTGCGAGTGCCTCGGATTTAGTTGCAATTCATCTACCTACTGTTGCCACCGGCCATACAGTATAAATTAGCAAAAGTAAATAAGTATAAATAATAAAAAGTATAAATAAGCCCGACGCAGCGAGCAGTCAGTCAGTCAGTCATCAATCTGCCGTCTGTAGACAAATCTCACGAGTGAAGATCGGTGCGCACCGTGCCCCCCGCGAAGGACAATACACCCGGCTTCGCCCGTACAATCATGGACTCCATCGGGACTTCATCTTAGCGCCTCGGCCACGTCCCTGGCCAGCGCTACACAGATTACAGCGCCCTGGTTCCAGCGTCTCTGACCAGCGCTTCATCCACGCATCATGACCACCACGAGGACACGCAGCATCCTCACTGGTCTACGCAGCTCCCGCTTAACCGCCTACAAGGTCCGCCGCACCTTCGGCCTTCCCGTCAGCACTGGAGTATTGATTCCCCAGATCGCCAGTGCCTGACAGTCATCGAGTCCCGGTCACCAGCGTCCGGCGTCGACTCACTGACCCGCGCCTGACCAGGACATCACCGCAGCGTCCGGAGAATACCACATCTGTCCTACGTCATCTCTTCATCACGGCAACTAACTCAATAAACACTGTGACCTTCACGACACGCCTTTCATTTCGTGCCTCTCACCACCTGATCGCCAAATATAAATAATATTATTCTCAATACTTTTCCTGTCATATCCTTGTCATGATAGTTTGCTAAATGAGACTTTCAATTGGAAATTGAATTCCTTCAAAGGCAATATGAACAAGGCGTTAATAAATAACCTTTATTCTACATCATCAATGTAAAAGTAACACTGCAAATATTGCTGGGATTTTTCCCTTTTATTCCGAACATTACTTTTAATATAATAATTAGTATAATATTATTAGCGCATTGTAAATAAATCACTGCGAATGCATTCCGGTGGATAATGGGCTTCTAGTTATGTAATGAATTTGTAGCCAATCACTGCTCTACCCCCTGGATGAGCTAACCTTGTTAAATACATTTTCTACGAACCTTGGCTAAAGCGCATGAACATTGCAGTCCTCGCGTCCAAAAAAGTGTATTCTAGTTTTCTCTTATTTACTAAATCAAAATCAAAATTTCCTCTGAAATCATAAGATTTGTGACATGGTACTGACATACGTACCTACTTAATTATAAACCTTAAATATAGGTGACTAAATTGTTAGTCAATTCTTGTGTTGTGTCACGTCTAAATTATTGCAATGCAATAAATGCAAGTCTCCCTAGATATCAAATTAACAAATTGCAATCCATTTTTAACGCTGCGGCAAGACTTATCACCTTAGTATCTGAATATTCCCACATATCATAGCATCTCAAAAATGTTCACTGACTCAAATGTCCTGAAGGAATCCAGTTCAAGCTCTCCTGGATGGCATTAAGTCACTTAACGGAATGGCTCCGGTTTACTTATTGGAAATGTTTATTCCAGAATATACCAATTCACAACAGTCAACCTTTAGGTCAGCAGCATTATCAGCTATCGGAAGGTTGAAGGAACCAAAGCGCACACCAAATACCAAGTTCGGTGAGTGTGCTTTTGGAATTGTCAGGACTGCCACATGATTTAAGAATGATTACAAACTTGACAGAGTGCAAAGTTATACTCAGAACTCACCTTTTTAGACAGTCACATCCATAAAGTCAGAAACTTTTCACCTTCACAGTCTGGGACATTGTAAATAACTAAATGTGTAAAAATGTAATCATTTTTATTAAGGTAAGCTTTTTAAGGTCATTTCATTCAAATTCTCCAGTCCTACATTGTCCAATCTTTTAAAATAAATATCAACTCTACTCTTGCCACTAATCTGCTAATAAATGTAATACGTATCAATAATAATGGAGGGCATAATAGCAAATGTAAAATCATTGTCCAGCCTTTTTGTGCGTGTAAAGTTGTAAACTTTTTAATAAAAGTGTGTTTATCTGAAGTGACCAGCCAGTAAGTATGTTTTTCTGTATCTGTTTGTAAATAATAAGTATGTTTTTCTGAATCTGTTTGTAAATAATAAAATTAGATATAGACTAGGGATTCGTAACGTACATCGCCCTTGAGGTGATTTTTTTACAAAAACGGCATGAAAAATACAAATATATAAAAAAAGTATAAAGTTATCCAATTATTATTTTAATATAACGGCTCTTTACTGGGTAGATGTAATTTGGTAGAAAATAAAATATACTAGTATATATAAAATATATTATTTATTTTTATTTTTGGAATAACTCAATGATTAAAACCTCAAATTGTAATATTTAATCATTAAAGACAATATTAACGATTCTCAAATGAAAATTTGAAACAGCAAAATATACAGTTGCATCTAGGAATTGAACCCAGGAGCTTAGGCTTGCCAGGATGCTGCTCTACCATTGAGCTAATCAGACCCTATTTCCTTCGGTCATATTTAACTGTATAATACATTGAATAAGAACTATTAACATTATCTTCATTTTCTTAATGCATACTTTTGTTGGCTGCTTTCTTTATCGCAAAATTCCAGCACCCCGGGAAGGCTAAGGTCTTGGGTTCAATTCCTAGATGCGACTGTATCTTTTTCTGATTTTTCTTTTTCAAATTTTTATTTGAGAATCACAAATATTGTCTTCAATGATTAAATATTACAACGATTAGATATTCCAAAAATAAAAATATTCATCCAAGACTTTCGCGTCTCCTTCGCATGCATGAGTACCAACCCATCGCTTCGATGACACTCCGTTTATCTCCACCACCCATGGTGTCGGCGTAGGGAATCATCTCCACCATCCACGGTGTCAAGCATCGGCCCAAGGAATTTGTCAACATTCATCTACATCACGGTGTCCATGGAGGAATTTGCCAACATTCATCTACATCACGGTGTCCACGGAGGAATTTGCCAACATTCACTTACATCACGGTGTCCACTGAGGAATTAGCCAACATTCATCTACATCACGGTGTCCATGGAGGAATTTGCCAACATTCATCTACATCACGGTGTCCACAGAGGAATTTGCCAACATTCACTTACATCACGGTGTCCACTGAGGAATTAGCCAACATTCATCTACATCACGGTGTCCATGGAGGAATTTGCCAACATTCATCTACATCACGGTGTCCACGGAGGAATTTGCCAACATTCACTTACATCACGGTGTCCACTGAGGAATTAGCCAACATTCATCTACATCACGGTGTCCATGGAGGAATTTGCCAACATTCATCTACATCACGGTGTCCACAGAGGAATTTGCCAACATTCACTTACATCACGGTGTCCACTGAGGAATTAGCCAACATTCATCTACCCTACTGCGTAGAGCATCTCACTGGAGAACCAGGGATATCACCGGCACCCGCCACAGAACCCAGTACCCACTTCGTATTCAAGAACACGGAACCCGGACCCACTCCTAGAACTCGCGTTCTTTTAAAAGGAAGCACCCAGAACCTACTCATCTCTACTTTGTAGTGGATTATAATTAAATACTTTAATTTATTTTTTATTTTTTATATATTCAATAACATTGTTATTGGGTTTATAAAAACAGTTTATTTTTAAACAAGTTCTGCTGTGTAATTATTATTACGCGTGACAGCTGTTTCGCCCTTATCAAACTGTGGGTAGCCCACTTACAGACGATACATTTATATTATTTCTAGGTAGGTATTTTAATTTCAATTACTGATTTCTTAATTGATTTCTGAGTAAAATGTTAGAAATTATTAATGGTTATTACCCCAGTAAAGTTTCCCCTATTAGTGTAATGTTTAAATTTGACTGAATGTCTTTATGTTAGTTATTCCCAAACGATGACTCATAGGGTTATTTTAATAGCATAATTAAGTACTTCATAGTGCACTCATATTTGCACTAGGTTTGAAGATATCTAGTAGGGGTGAACTAATTATATTTGTTTGTTCATTAATTCGAATTGCTTTCGGATTATTAGAGTTTTTGTTAATTTCTAACTGTTCTAAAAGATTCAGTTTACGGCCTTTATTTTGTACGTGTGAAACAGCTGTCACGCGTAATAATAATTACACAGCAGAACTTGTTTAAAAATAAACTGTTTTTATAAACCCAATAAAAATATTATTGAATATATAAAAAAATAAAATGGAGTTCTACAACTTAAACATAATAACAATAAATAAATACTTTAAAATAATTTTATACTAAATGCTTAAAAAATTGACATTCTGCTTTACATTTGATGTGAGTACAAACAAAAATCTATAACGTTCAGTATTTTTTTAAACTTTTGTAAATTTTGTTTTTCTAAAAACGTAAGTAAAATTGTTGGGAAAAAAAAGAATAAAAATAAAGTCTAGATACTTATTGAAAAAGTAAGACCAGGGGCTCTATTCCTGAATCGAGGGCGCTCGTAATCGCCGTCGAAAGTACGTACGTTGGTCGTCGTTGCTATTCCCGAAATTGGTCGAAGGTACATACTTCGACGCCAAACGTTAAAAGTCATTCCACACAACAACTACTGGGTATAACCAGTAGAAACAGGGCAGCGAGTGGTAGGTTGTTGGCGTTTCTATGGAATTGGCTGTCAAAATCTAGTCTAGCTGTCAATTTTTGTTTTACCGCACGGATTCCGCAAATGTAAAAGTGGGTGAAAATTTCCCACTTACTAAGTCTTTATCGGAGCTTACAAGCTCAATTAAGAGTTGCTTTTGGCAATTTGTAATATGTCCCGCAGCCATTTCTGTTTTGAATAACGAATAACTGTTGTCTGTTTGACAGTCACACCATAGAAATCCCAAAAACATCAGGAACATAGACAATGCAATCCTCACAACTCTGACGTTATGTATATTGCAGAATTATATTTATCAGGCGTCCGACGTGCGAGTTATTGATGGTTTTTCTATAAGCACAAGATAGAATGGGATAGTAGAATTTATTTATTGCATCTCACTTTACATGTTATTTCTCATAAAAATCAACCTCACTAGGAGTAAGCCTATGTTGAGGTTAACAATTCACATTTAAGTGAAGCAAACATAAAAAATACATGCAAACACAAAATATTTCAAAAGAAAGAAAAAAATATGAGTGGCGAGACGGGTAGAATAACATCAAAGGATAAGTTGACACTATTTGACTAAAATTAGCTCAACATGGAAAATATATTCAGGGACAAGTGATTAATTTATTGAAATAAAACAACTTTCTTAGGTTACATCGAAAACAATTTATTTAATAAATACATAAATAAGAATTTTATTGGTTTATAGTTTGCAAAATTGCACAATGACTAGTAGTTGGTACATGGCATTAGTAATTATGTGGTTATTTGGATAAATAAGTTGGATAAATGAATCTGATTATTCTAATTGATTTAATGATTTTGACACTATGACACAAAACTATTGCGTCTACGATATGACCGGTCCTTGTACATGAGGATGTCTTAACTTTCTAGAAACATGAATTAATAAATATGATATTCACACAACTGACAAATTGAATACAGTTGAGTACGCATGGTATATCAGTGTTACACTTAGAAACTTTATTACCGTGATTATTTCAAATTATTTTATCCTAAATCAATATTAACTTCTAAAAAATTCAACTAATTGCCCATTTATTTTGCTTTGATCGACAATTGCATTATGAAGATATTGCCACGAAGATTATAGTTTAAATGAAAATAATTCATTACCAAAAACAACAACGACGAATGTACAAATTTAAAAAGCACAATCACAGCACGACATTTATATTTTTTATATCACAAATTAATAAAAATATTTTTTGGAATATAGCACAGTTGTATTATGTTATAATATTAGTTCATACACTATAAAACTTGGTCACTTATTTGAGTCTGGTCATTTGGATTAATATATTTCATCCTCGTTTTATTCGACGATAGTTTTCCACTCCGCAGTAATGTTGATATTATGTAATGATAATAACACTATCTAGTTTCTAATTGAAACAAATCTTGGTTACATTTTAATATCTATATGCTGAACATGCGCAAAAAATACCAAATATTCTAATTTGATTAATTTAGTAAAATTCTATCTAGGTGATGTGAAAGTTCGACGTGGAAATTATGCAGGCAGTGTTGCCGCTGCTTCAATATCGCCGATGCTCTTAACCCTCCTGTGTTTCTTCTGTTTGTGTGGGTTATCAGCTTCCTCGTGAATTGGTAAAGGTGAGCTGACTCTGTGGGAGTTAACGCTTCGTTGAGAGTATGTTCGGTGTGAAACGCTTTCCAGCTCTGATATATCGAAGCAATGCGATCCGTTGCTGTAAATGTTGCTGTTGATGCTCTGTTGAGAGCTGACTCTGTATTGCAGCTGTGGCTGGTTGCAGTTTAAAGGCGAGTCGTAGATGGACTGCGGTGACTCGTAAGTGGAGTCGTAGTCTAGGGAGGAGTAGGGCGGGTGCCCCCCAATGGGGTGGCCGATGCTGACGTAGGAGCGGGTGCGGGGAGGGGAGGGGCGGCTCCAGCGGCTGATGACACTGGAGCTCTCGCTGGAACTGGAGGGGGAGGTCTTGTCCTGCTTTGACTTCAGGCCGAAAGCACGGGTTATGGAGCCCTAGAAACATAAATTAAAATTATTCTTCAGTGATTTTTTCGAATGATTGGATGAAGAGAAATTGATTTTTTTAGATTTAAAAAAAATATTACCTAATTCATTTTAACAAATACAAGAGTGTTATGTACAGACATTTAGGTACCTAACTACCTACAATTTGTACAGTCCCTAAATTGAGAAGCTGGATGCAATAACAACTTAAAAGAACACAAGCTCTTTTTGCTCCCATTGTCTTTTTGGTATCTCCAATCTCTTCTATATCTGCTGTGTAAATGATACTTTTGTAGATTTTACAGAGACGGAGATACTGACGTTTGAACAGTAGTTACAAGTTACAAGAAAATACTACGCCTTTTTCTATTTTTTTTTGCAAGATTGCTCAAAGGAGAAAAAAATCTTTTTTTTTAAGACGGTATTTTACGAAATGATTTATTATTTAGAATTTACCTTTTAATTTATGACCGTCGTAACCGATTTCAGCCCATCACGACTATCTTCCATTTATTGTATTTTGTCATTGCCATCTTCAGAATGGTATAATTTTTACTTAAACTATGGTACATATAACTTCTCCCAAGGGTAGAATTTTTGGGGTATCAGGGGTGGTAAACAATGATTTTATTTATTTCTAAATGATTTTCACTAACTCCCAAAATTAAAGTTTTTATAACTCAATATCAATAAGTAATTAGCAGTTAAGTAAATTCTATCTAGTTACCTTTATGTTCTTGGCTGTCATCTCTCCCATTTCCAGTCTGGCCAAAGACTTCCAGTGGTGGCGAGTGGGCGGTGTGTGTGTTTGTAAAGCAGAAGTGGTGTTAGAGTTGGGTGGAGGGGGCGGTGGGGGTCCCAAGGGCGCCGGGGGACGGCTGCGACGGGTCGGTAGGGCTCCCAGAGACATCCTGACACAAACATAACCACATTAAATCAAGAAATAATAAAGTTCAATCAGGCATGCCAACATCGAGATTAGAAAACATGGAAAAATAAAGAAAATCAATTATTAATTGCAAAATAGTTTGATATAAGCATGCCACTGATAGCTCCGTTGTAGCCTCTCTCAATGTAACAAACTTGTTGCAACAAAACTCTCAGTGGCATAACTATATCATATCAGGTTAGTTTGTATTAATTTTATTGTAGTGATGGCTTGTAGAATGAATTCTTTTGGCAGTTATAGTTTCAATCTTAAGTTAGTGGTGGAATGTATGTGTATACATATTTACATCTGTATTTTGTGGAGAAATATATTTTTTGCAATGTGGAGTGTTTTTTTATGTGAGCGAGCGCAGTTTTAATTGGAATCAAGTAATAAGAATTGTGTATTAGATCTCAACATTGGAGTGCATTCAATGCTTTCCTGTGATAAAGTGGAAGGAAAACCGTTGACAGAAATGAAAGGTAATCACTTTTTACAAACGAAAAAAAAGTCGTAATAGAACGATGATTGTAGTGTTGGTAGTTGCTGTTGCTGGTATTTTGTGATAAAAAATATCAAAAAAAAAAACAATTATTTAGCTTTGTACAATTATTATTTTAAAATCCTACACAAATCTATATCTATGGATTAAAAGCTTCCTTTGATAAAGTACACGAGCTGCCAGTGTTATTACCATAAATAAATAACTCACGTCATTACTTGGCAATGAACTATAAGTAGTTGTCTGTTATAAAAAAATATCCCAGGGTTGCCATTTCATAATCCCCTTTTCAATAAGGAAGTATATAAATATATATCACAAAAATATATTCTGTGGGGCGCACTATTTATTGCCCTGTTTATGAATCAGCTATTAACTGCTCCCTAAGTGACATTGCATGGTTGGGTTGGGTTAGGTTAGGTTAGTTAACAACTATGGAGTAGGTACCTAATTTTTAACATTTTTTTCGCAGCTGAAATCTATACTTTATCTAAGAAAGCTTTTAATATAATAATAATAAAACATTGATGACATTGTGAGACATTCCAGCATTGTGTTCTTGCTTAGCTGTTGGTGGATAGAACATACTTAGTAAATTTTACACTAAACATCGACGCAAAGGAAGAAGAAAATACTGAAAAGAACATAAAAAAGATAACACGAATGATAGATAGACAGATGTAGACACAGAAATGAAACAGTTAAAGCGATATTGACTAGGCACTAAGATATCTCCCATTATGAAATTGGAAGTAAGTAGGTACCTAATTATTATCTAATAATATAATATAGAATAATTAAATTATCTATGGAGCTAGCTTTTCTTACCAATACCAAAAAAAAATCTCAGCCCAATTTATTGAATATTATAAATTGTGCATGCAATATTAAAGTAGGTACCGCGTTTCAAGAGCCGCTTGATGTACAAATTTATACAAAATATAAATCATAGATTATATAAATCAGTCCATTTCAGATAAGTAGGTACCTAGAGATGATTTGAGACTATCACGACCAATAAAGTGTATTTTGTCGTTTGACTTCTGGAGTATTGAGCATCAACAAATTAGTTATTATATCAATGGTATTGTATAGCTAATATTAATAGAACTCCGCCCATCTTTTTGAGTTAACGATTCACATCTGCCCCGAAGATGGGCTCTGCAAGGATGCTTGAAAAGTGGTCTCAAAAGGAGGAGTACAACAAGACTTGGTGGCCTCAATACCCCACAAATCTATTTCAATTCAAATCCGTTCTTATAAATGTTTAGTTCATTGTGCAATTACGTAATCTATTTTAAATGTGTATGAAATATTGGAGAATTTGTATAGTAGTATACATTTCTCAAACTTTTTTTAATAAATTGCATCAATATTTTTTATACAACCGCAGTCATGCTCTAACACTTATTCATGCTTTTAATCTAGACATATATTGTATCTAGACTAGACGCATATTGATGGGACCTATTTGCTACCCTAAAATAATTAGTCGAATTGAACGTAAGCACAATGAAGCATTATTATTATTTATAAATAATCCATCTCGTTTGGTGGTCGTCTTATTTGTCAATGCATTGTATTTGTATAGTTATCATTTTAGCTATTTGTTGATTTAGGAATTATTGAGTTCTAGATTATTATTTTATTTCAATCCGTAGTTTATGAAAACATAATATTTGAAATTCGGAGATCATCGATATATTTAAATTTATTCAGTTCGAAGATTTATTAGAATGGTTTCGAGGTGTTGTCGAAATGGCACAATAATATTTGTTGTTATTAATGTTTGAATTATTAAATCTTTCTTTCAACACAGAATTACGACGAGGCATTATGGCATACCCATTCAAAGGTATACCCTAGATAAAATATTTTCACCGAATAAAATGAAAACGATCATATCATAAAGGTGTCTCAAATTCTTAAAAAAATTTTTTTGAGGCGATGAACAAAACAAATAACAATTCAGAGGCATTTGAAATAAAAATGTGAACATGTTTTAATTAAAAAATCAAGATGATTGCTGAAAATCACAAAAAAAAACGAGAATAAGTAATATTTAATTGATTAACCTGTTATCAGGTCAAATATCTTTAGGTGGTTCAAATTGGAATTCGCTTCCCTTACTTAATAGGTAGTAAGTAGTTAGTAGGTAATATATTATTATCCCCAAGAAGTAGAAGCGATATTTCTTGTGTAATTAGTCTTCTCATCTCTGCTACCTGAGGTGGCACTTAGTGTAAGTTACCTTTAGGGAATATATCCCAGCATTACAATAGATGGCATTGCATTGTCGCCAGAAATATGTTGGGATTAATTTCACGGCACAAAGCCGTGAATATCACGGGATCTAATAATATAATGGGATCTCTAACCGTTTTGAAGGTCCCTTTATGCACGGAGGTCTTAAAGCATGAAAATTCGTCATTATTACGGTATCGGCTTTTGAACAATAAATTAATCAGGATTACGGTATGAAGTTTATACGGGGCCGATTGGGGGTACATAGAACCTTATTGGCGTAGCGAAATACGGGGGCCAATTATAATATAAACGGAAAGGCGTAACGTAGACTAATGATATGTGTAATATTTACTTGTACCTATCATTGCTCCAATACAACGTTATATTCCCCAACGAGCCAATTATTGAGCGCTCGATGTGTGCCACTATTTAGTTATCTGAAGTATATATGCCGACTGAATTCTGATTCCACCCACTTTACCCGCTTTTGATATTGCTCAACGGTGACTTTTCAATTTCCGGAATAATTTGATTCCTTGTAGGTCTTCAAGTTTTTTTGGAATCTCCGTAAAAAAAATAAAATGTTAAAATCCTCTTAGTATTATCATAAACTCGACAGTTTATATGTTGACAGGGAAAAAAAACTCAAAAAGATTGTCAGGTTATTCGTAAACTAAGAATGTTTGTCTCTCTTTAAAATGGTTTAAAAATAATAAACTATATTTTACTATGTGCTGAAATCATTTTTATTATTGATAATACATTGAAAAATATGGAACAAACAGTACTCATGGCTCCATGTTTTAAATTTTCGACAGACAAATTAACGGAAATTTAAAAGCTCGAAAGGTCGTGAAGTAAATGACGTTGTCAGCTGCAAATAGTTTCGCTAGCAAAGAAATTTCAGACAAACGAAGCTCAGCAATTTTCATGATATCAAAAGTTACCGTTGGGGTATTTTTCAAATTCAAATACTGATTTTATTTTGAAAATTTCAAAATTTTCATACTTCGCTTTCTTCGAAGCACCTACGCCTAAATTATTGAAATAACACATCGTTTCAACAAAATTAAGTACTACAATAAACAACTATTTACGTCGGGGGAATTACATTTTAGGTTCTTATGTTATTAGTTTCGATTATTTAAATTATTTGTGCTTATTTAGATAAAAGCGAAATCTTCCGGCAAACGTCGCATCATACTAACAAATAACAAGATTAAATATGACATCAATTCTAACGACAATTTTATAAGGCTTATAAAAGTTTTTTTATCAAATATGAATTTAAGCGCATGTTTTCCATCTCTCCCGACGTAAATACTACTACTTCTTGTACTACTCGTAATTAAGCTGAAACAATTCCGAAACTATGTATATAGAAAATTGGATGTTCGAATCCATCATTCCTATTCAGTAAAATCCTACGTAATATCTGAAACTTGGTCATAAATGCTATCATTTTGTGCAATTCTATGCAATGATACGGGTCAGCAAGTATTAGCCATTGCCATTAGCAATAATGTTTAATCTTCTCAGAGCCGGAGATAATATCCTCCGCATAAAAGAAGCAAACGACGTAGATAGATATTCTGCAGTATATGCGCTCCGGACATCCGCGACCTTTCAAAGGCATAACCAGCCGATCCGAGGAAATAAGTCAGGAAGGTGAAAGGGAAGAAGTGTATAGAAGAAGGTAACGGAGGAGCCTTCGGGGAATGGAAATGGCAGAAAAAGCTAAGCCTTGGCGAACGGTGGAAGCGATTTGTCGTTGGTCTAAGCTGCTTGTGGGAAATGCACGGAATAATGGAAAAATGAGAGTAGCTGAAATCTTTACGAGTGTTCCAATAGGTAATATATAAATGGAATTCTTTAGCTAAAGTTAGTTTCAATTCGAAACTGCAGACAGTCTAGTCCAGGTTTTAGGCAAAAGCAGAGTTGCGTACAGATAAAACTACTAGTATTAGTTCTATAAACAGTAAACCTCGCGTCCTGTGTTTCTAATATTTTCTTATTTAATAAATCAAACCAAAATTTCCCCTGAAATCATAAGATTTGTGCTTAAATACCTCCATTAATTAAAAACCGTAGATATTTGAGGTAAATTAAAAAAAAAAATTCAATAAGAAATTACACAATTTTTTCAGAGAAATGTTACCATCTAAATGAACATTCTTATTTCAAATTTCTTCAGGCCGGTAGGTATATGAATATTGATTGTTCCAATTTGACAGTTCGTTGTAGGAACCACGATCATGCGAATTCTGGCGGTATAAAAGTGTAGTATCCAACACGGCGACCATCATGACCGGAACCGGAACGTAACAAACAAAATGCTCGATTAGTCCGAGTTAAAATGTGACTTTTTAACTCGGACTACTCAATTACCTGAATGAAAAAGGAGATTGCAAGTAATTTATGATATTTTTCTGACGAATTCGATAACTTTCATGTTTGCTCTGCACTCTCAGGGGACTCCGTGAGACATCAATTGACGAGACTTTTAACGAGGTGAGGGCGTCTGAGAGTTACCTCTTTACTTCCGTATCGCGCAGCTGTTGCTTTGAATGAATCAGTTATGTACTAGAGTAGATGTGCACGTTTTCGGTTCTAACGTTCTTTGATTCGTGCATAAAAAACCGGCACGGGACCAAGTGTAATCGAGGTGACGCGACGCGACTCGAGGCTAGGCAAGGCTAGTAAGGTTATATTACACAAATGGGCATCATCTGCTATTGTTTTAAAGGGCAATATTTAACACATACATCAAGTTCCATAAAATAGAATTTGTTTAAATACAACACTATTATAGAAAGACACTTCATGCAACAACAACTGTAGTAAAGGAACACCGCCGATATCTCCATTGTAACCTCTCCCTCTTTCACATAAACGACATAAGTATTATCAGAAACAAGAAGAGGTTACAACAGAGCTTTCAGCGACAGGGCCATAAAGCTTCTATGAAACATCTAACATCGATAAGTTAAAATTTGAAACAACCGAGAAAGAAAGTGTTAAAAATAATAATGATGATGGATATATGACAACTAAACAAAGATGCATACATAGTTGATAAACATAATAACATGAAGAGACAAAGAATAAGAATAAAGAGGTGAAGATTTGCATGACTCCCAGAGGCATTCACTTAGTAAAGCTTTTCACATCTATGCTTGTGCAAAACACTTTAAAGTGCGTTTTGTTAAAGTATTATTAAATGTAAACAAATAAATATAAATAACATTATAGACGTAGGTATTTACCATTTTTCTGCTATATTGGTGGTGACAGGGAGGGGGTGTGGTTTTGTTATGTTTTCAAATCCTTAAATGCATGATTTTTATATTTGAAATTTGTTTATGTGTGTGTTCAGATGACAGAAGAAAAATATTATAAATATCTCAATCATTATTATTTTCCATTTTTCATATGTTTGTGAATCATGATGATCATGTTTTCAGGAAAATGTAATAATGAAATAAATCATAAACGCAGCCAAAAAATGTGTGATTCATTTGTATAATATTTTTATAGAAGACAAACATTCCTGGGTTACTAATAACCTGACAATATTTGAAAATCTCCTACTACCACCGCAGTAAGCGGAAAATATTACTTGTGTTGTGATAGAGGACTTATCCTACCGAGGAATTGACGCAGCCAACGTCAACTCACGTCCCAAGCGTAGCTAGTTTGTTTTCGTAAATGGCAAGATTCGAACATTCGCATATACACAAAACACTTTAAAAAATTGTGTAATGTGACATTCGGAAAATTATGGAAAATAATATAAAAAATACGTAAAAACACATTATAAAAAAAACAATCATTTTTCATAGTTTTTTCTGTAAAACAATGTAGTATGGTGATATTTTGAATCGAGAATAATATAATATATATATACTCGTATATAATGGTAGGTTGTACTTCTTTCACAAGATGCATTTAAGGGTTAGATGTGTGTCAATTTAAAACAAATTTAAAATTGATTTAATCGAATCCACGAATGAAAATTTATTAAGTTAACAATCATTTTAAAATAAATACTCAAATATTTGACAAAGTTTCATTAATTATGGATAAAAAAGACATGTTTTTGTAATTCTAAAATATATATGTCTAAAATTATACATATAAAAAGCATGAACATTAATTAATTGTAATCATAATACAATATTATGTATGCAGGTATCACACACAATTATCGTTTTCTATAATACACATTTATTTATCAAGGTAACTTTATTTTTAAAGTTGAATATTTCTATGCATAGGTTCATTAAACTTTGATTCTTTTGGGCAAACTAATTGGAAGTCAGAGCTTTTAATAATATATACATTACTGTAATGAAATATAAGTCTACTATCAAATAAACAATAGATATTGTATATCATATTATTCCTACATATGACACGAACATAAGTCATAACGTTATAACAATAATCGACATTTAAAATAATTGATGTTGGAATATTACAAAACATTCATGAAAGTTATCTCTTTTGTGCTTCGATGGAAAATAATTGATTACGCCGATTAAACCGATCGATAATTCCAAAGACTTTTCACATGGAAACACTACCGTTTAAATAATTATATTAAAAACTGTTCATTTATCTATTCGTGGCAGAATAAAAATAAATTATCCACCACGATTTCTTTTCGATAAATAAATAAATACTAATTAACGGCATTCCATACAACCTACAAAATTCTTTTACCTAACTCTAATATGAACAATTCAATGCACTAAAGTACGAAGAAAGTAACACTTTCATTATAAGGTATAAGGCAAATATAAAATAGAAGTTAAAACAAAGGAACTGAATCAAAATGTAATTATGTTAGGGTAGAAGCTCTGCTACTATTAATTCAGATTTATTTATGGCGTAGATCTTCGATTTAATCGGTTGCGTAATATTTTTACAAAAATTGTTAGCTAGTATGAAAAGCCGTTAAAAAATAACATAAGAAAGCATCATTCACGTAATTGGGTACATAATTTAGCCGAAAATCTTACAGCATAATATACAAGATGTCCGGGGGCAAAGTGCGCTAACTTCAGGGGGGTGATTTTACATGATGGTCACTCTGTATGTTGTAAAATTAAAAAAAATATATCGATTATATTTTTGATATCGATCTGTTATAATAGAATATGAAAGTGGTTGAACGTGAGATGAGAGACTGTGAACTGGATCGATTCAATAGTCTAGAATGGATGGACTTCGAGACAGGATGCAACTAGCCCGTGTCACGTACACGTGATATACGTGGTGGCTTACAGCCCAGGAGAATAAGGCTGAATTACTAAGGGCTGTATATATTTATACAGGGTGTAACACTGTAAGGATAAAGAGGTTACTAGTATTTACTTGCCTTCAAAACTTGAATCAGCATATAAACCACTCTAGAGTTATGTTCACTTCATTTTTTAAAACAAATATAACGAACAAATCTCGGCCTAAACAAATAAAGCCAGCTACAGAACAGGCCTTGGTACGCGACGGGTTTTGAAGTGTCACGTGATCAAGTCAGTGCCATCGAGCAACAACAGTTAACAAATGGTGGCGATTGTTGTTGATACTCTTGTTTCACCGCAAGTATATTACAAACAGAGTTATTTGATTATTTTAAGCAGTGAACATAGTGACAGCACTGACTCCGTACTTGGTCTTGTCAACAAGCGAGTGAGTAAGTAATAGAATAATGCGCATTACGTCATAAGGTCTAAACCGTTCACAGTTGAATTAAGTGACGCTGTGAAATAAGAACGTGGCGTTTAATTCGTTGTTCCGTTTTATTTTAGTTCGAGTCCCTTCAAGACCCGCATTAATAAATCTCTTTCTTGAGTCCCTTCCTTAACCCGCCTCAAAGGATCACCTAACCCGATGGCAATATAGTTTCGCTTGCAGTACACAGCACAGGCAGGGGGCTCTTTTGAGGTGCCACATTAAATAATATTGTCACGACCCCACTCAAGTATTTCACTCGCTTAATCGTTCCATATATTCCGTGGGTATCCCTGACTTCTTAATTCACCGAGGAATTCAAGTTCAGACTTTTAAGAGAACTTTGAAATCTAAACTGTATAATATTGAAAAAAACCTTTTAGATACTGCGCTGGATAGTAAAATAAATACTTTCCGTCTTTTTTTCCTACATAACTTAATTTTGGATTTGAGGTCAAAATACCTAACTAAACTGAAAATATTTTTTACTATCAAAAGCATAGTGACCGGATAAACCATCACATCTTTAAAAAGTTATATAAAGTCATGGAAAGTGATGAAACAAAAACTTTATTAACTGGGTTTAGTAGGTTAGGTGAGGTTAGGCTACGTTCAATTTTTTTTCATCGTTTCTAATGACTTTATATCACTTTTTAAAAGTATGTCGAATTGTCACTGTGTTGAGTTATCATGGAACCCAAAAGCATATATCTAGTGCGGATGTGAGTTTTTAATTTATTTGTGTTTTTATAAAATATAAGTCAATTTAATTATTTAATGATTTAAGACGCAATTATTGGTGAGTTAATAATAACTATTTCAAAAACCAACTAGCCCAATCTACTTAAGAAAACAAAACATTGTAAAAAAAAAGTAAAGTAAAATCGTGAAAAATCTAAATCGTTAATAGCTAATATTTTATAATTTAATTTAAAACACAAATAAATAAAATAGTTCCCAGCCGTACTAAACTAAAAAGTATTAAACAGTATATTTTTTATACATTTTGATTTAAAAAAAATCAGTTTATTGAGTATTTTGGCCACAAATTCAAAATTAAGCTACTTATAAAAAAGGCTGTATAGCCGTTCCTCAAAACCCGAATTTTGTATGAAATTTTAACTGCTCTTATGAGATGACTCTCCCAGTGTTACACGCTGTATTCTGTATATCTTTAGGCACAGGGAGGAGACCTAGTTGCCCTGGGAAGCCGTTGTCTCGCCGGAATGACGGCTCTATGGGTGATGCATGGTTGTACCACACATAGGATAGATCTGCCGGGGAAAATCTGCATGCCAAGGGGATGGGCTAAGATATGCACATAAACATTACATCCTATCCTATCAACGAATAATACGTAGTATTATGGGGTAACAATTTCATAAACAATATTAATTTGAAGTTAGTTCAATTGTTCCTGTGAGAAATCATCAGTATAAACAGGTTGTCCGGGGTCAAGTGCACTAACTTTGGGAGATGAATTTACATGATGTTAAAAGTAAAAAATATAAAATCTTTTTTCGAAATTCCAACGTTGTAAGAAAGTTTTCATGTAAAAACTTTAATTTTTTGCATGGAATAATAAATATTTTTGTTAGATTTTTTTTGTATGAGAAAAAAAAACAATGGAATTTCGAAGAAAGTTATTTATCTATTTACTTTTACCATCAAATAGAATCACCTCCCGAGCTTTGTGAAATTATTTTTTTAAATAATACAATATCCTAATTTTTGTAAATTTAAATAGCCATTTGTATATATGAACCTTCCCATTTCTTATTTTAAAACAAAATATTATTTTTATCTAGGTAACCACTATATACCCTTCATCTCCGATTTTGATTTTGTTATCTGTATAGATGTTTGACGATTGGTATAACAGTGGTGGTCCGTGAGTTTTCAGTGAACTAGGGGTAAGATTGGAAAATACGACATAAATGATGTTGTTGTAGCTGAAAAAAAAAATTTTTTCTTTGAAAAATTTGAGTTTTTTGTGAGATTTTAAGGATTCTTTCAGTATAGGGAAGCGCAGCTGAAAACTTCCGGACCGTTACTGAATTTTAACATTTTGCATCACGGTTCACATTGCAAGCATAAAAGCTGCCGGCATATTTTTTTAGCTATGCTCATTTCTGTGAAAAAAGCTCCGAGCGTTATTTTCTAGCTATTGACAAGTTCTGGCAATAATGATGACATAATAAGTAGCATTTTAGGAGGCTGCCGTTGGCTAGGAAAATACACCTTTCAGATATTTTTCAGACCCAATATGAATAGGGCATCAGTGGTGGACGTAATACTACATTTAGAGAACAATAAAATTTTTTATTTAGAAACTTGACTTGATATTCTTCTGTTATTGACGTTAGGTAACTAATGCAAATTTTTAAAATCAGGATATTTCGCGAATTCTTGTTGGGACCACTTACAGATAATAGACATGCTACATACGTTAGTAAATATATTATAATCATAAATTAAGTGATAAATATTTAATCATAAAAAATCTTAAAGTTCGTAACAAATATTTTAAATCAAATTACAAATTTCAAGTATTTTGTCATGCATTCAGAAACAGTAAAATGAAATTAAATCCAAAGTATCCAAATTATTTATTTCCTTTTCTCCAACAGCTAGTTACATATTTTACAAAGCACCGTAATATACACAATTAAAGATAGTTATTGTTCTGAAGAAACATGTTTTAAAACTCAACCCTTTTAATAGGAAACTTTACAATTCTTAAGTCTAACATTACAATCGACATTTTTAATATAAGTTAATTTGACACGCTCAATACTTAAGTTGCCCCTAAATGGAATATACAAGTGACCTTTAATTTACGCAAGTTTTGGAATGATTACTATATATTAATATGAATAAGCAAAAAAAAAAACATTAATTTACTGATTTTATAAAGAGTAGTATATTTTCAACGGTGGTACAATACAAAATTATTGAGCATTTATCTTTAAGTTAAACAAAATTCTGTTAAAATTGATAACAAAATATTATAAGCTACGTCGGCTTTTTCCAAACCCGCTTAGTGGTTTGGAGTAGCTGATCTGCAATCAGAAGACTACGGGTTCAATTCCCGTCGGCGGCATTTATTTTCACTCGGGAGATTTTTCAATTTGTATGGGTATTTCAGCCGAATAATTATTGCTTATAATAATTTGTTATCATTTGTGCTATGCATAAAAAACGGTGTTTTATAAACATTAGTTTACCACAAAAAAAGATTAAAATTGATATATTATTAATAATTAGTAGTCCTAATTTTTTTCTATGCTTGTTGGAGGTGATATTCCAATGCAATATTATGATTAAAAAGTACTTTTATAACTGTTTTTTTCCTTTCATTATTCTTATTGTATCGGTTTCACCCACTACGGGCATCTTCGGATTGGAACATCAATAACATCTAGTTCAGGGGTAAAACAACATTAATCATACCTAATTATAATATATACACCGCCTTACTCACAATAGATAATATGAAGGGATAAGAACGGGTTAGTAGAAAACTGCTTATACCGTCCGTAAAAAGGCGGTATTTTTAAACCGCCCGTCCCCCAGGAATAGTAACGTATTACGATCGTCTTAAGACGGAGATCCGTTTGATTATATAAATATCGATCGGTCGCGCAATGGAAACGTAAAAAGCAGTAATACCCATTTGCAGCACCATCAGAGGAATATTTTTAACCGAAATTAACAAAGCAAATACGGAACGCATAATCGAATTGGCCAGATTTCGATTCAATTGAAAACAGACTGGGTCAATGACGGTACAAATGTCATCTAAAGAAACGTGAAGTTATCAACAAAACGCTAAATGCAAAAATGATCAGGTTTTTGACTTTGGAACAAAGTGGTATCGGTGTAAAACAATTCGGCCCATCAATAATAAATTTGGTTAGAGAACTCACCATCTAACTCCGTCACCTCGCTTCGAAAGCATAATATCTCGGAGTTCAAATTTGCTCCTTGCAGACCGAAATGGTAAAAATCAAGGTAGAAAGCAATGCTTCTTGCGATCTTTTGTCTGCTAGATAATACGCTTTCTCTTTGATAAATGTTTCCGTAACCCAAAATTTGAAACCAAAAGTTTTAGTTTCGGTGTCATTTTCAACACCCACACGCCCTGCCTAGACTTTGTTGGCCGACGTATATAAATATAATATTTTAAACCAAAATTTTGAGTTTATTCGTAGCAAAGTTGATAATTCATTAAAAGTAGCTGAAATTAGTAAATTCCGTTGAAATTGCATTCAAAAGCTTTTTACCCCTGATATTATAGATGTAAAAAATTCGCTAGTTTAATTTTAAAATTTATCAGTTTGTTGTGAAGTGAAACCGGTCCGTTAAAAAGTAAACAAGTGGAAATAGTTTCATAGTACTTTAAAACGTAATAGTCCTGCAGAGGAACTTGGTCCTAGAGTCTAAAAATCAACGATAAAATCTGCATGAAAGCGTTACTTTTAAAAGTCTAACACATACTTATGTACAAAAAAGTATAATATTCTATTTACTAAGACATCAATAAGTTCGTTATTCGTATTGGTATTGTACATTATTTGTCGGTTTTGGTTCCAATTTAATTAGAGAAAAAATATAGTTATCTTGAACGCTTATTTTTGCATATTATGTAACATTAAGGGTAAACCTAACGTACGTTATAATATACACGTTCGTAGATGGTGTTAACTGAATTATTTTATGAACATACACTTTTTCAAATTTATACTTAAAACTATTTAGACAAATTATTTTTTTGTGTCCGTACATACGCAATATTAATATGTATAAATAGTTTTGTCACTGTACAAACTCAACCAAACTCAAACAAACTCAAACAACCAAACTCAATCAAACTTAAGAAATACATACAAATACAATATTTTATCGAATTCATCGGTACAATATTGTATATGTATGCCTTTTTCGAAAGAATTGAGTTTTTGAACGAAAAAAACAATTTATTCGAAAAATTAATTTGTATTAATATTGTAAAGCAATACCTTGCGAAAAGCATATTTAAAAAAAAATTATAAACGCCATCTACGAACACGTAGAATATAATGAGCGTCGCATTTAACCTTAACTAATTGCATTTTTTAACTATTGATCAAGCTAGCTTTGATAACTACAAATCGTAAAAACCTACTTAGTTCATTTAATTCGATAGAAATGAATCTACCCATTACAGGTGCGTATTGATTATTTTTTACACTCTTACAAAAACCTAATGTATGAATTTTTATGACAAGAAAATTAAAAATCTTTTTATCACTAGATAGCCGTTGAGTTAACGCCAGACAAACAAACATGAAAACCTTTTAATATTATTATAAATCTATTATTAATTTGCACAGATAAGTAGCGTTTTTAATTACTTAACTTTATGGTGATATGTTGTTATAAGTAAGCCATTTTGGTCTTAATTTGAGATGAGCTTAATGTAAGTTACGTGCATAAATGCTTATAAGTGTTTTTTTAGTATTTCAGTCACTTAATGTATAGTTTAAGCAATCCTTAAGCTGTTAGCAAGGTTAATTACTTTATTACTCAATTATATAAAACGCTATGTTTACCAATATGATAGGACGATTAATTTTATGATAATTTAGAGAAAATATTGATGTTATAATGCTTGTTTAATGAAATTGGTATTATTACTTTGGTAGATAAGAACGTCAAAAGCATTGATTGAGTATGATGTAAGATAATTGCAAACGTCAGGTCGGAAATCGTAAGAAAATTTAAGATATTATTACTATGTAGGAATGTCCCATTTATCCCAGCTTTGTCTGTTCTATGCGAATAATATATCCGAAGGTTTCCCATTGTTGTCTGTTCAATGCATGGCGTCGCTGGTTCAAGATTATAATTCCATGGGTCACCATAGCACAATGGGCGGGATTAATAAATAAGAAATCGTTTAACGATGAACTCGGAAAATGTTATGAGAGGTTACGGGTCCATTTCCAATAGTGATTGGAACTAATACCGAATTATCAAAATAATAACGTTTACCTTCAAGCTTCGCATTTTGTTTGCTGGCGTAACAATAAATTCACACAGGCTTTATAATATTTAAAAAATTAAGATTGATAACTTTGTTACACCTTTAGGGATGGCGAACCTATTTCTTGAATTTTTCAGAAAAAAAGGATTAATTAATTTAAATAAGTTGTGCAAATAAGTAAGGTTGTGCCATAGAATAAAGAAGAAAACAATAAATTACTCGTGGACAATTTTCGTGATCCAAATAATTGCACAATCGGGGCATGAATTTCCAATACAAAACTGTTTAAGAAACACAAACGCGATGGAGATCTACGATGTAAGTAAGACAGACCATCTAGCTGTTGGGTTAGAACATTATGTAATTTTTTTTAGTGTAAAACCGCACAAAAGTCTAAACTGTCTAGAGCCAGAGAGACTATGGAATCCCAAATTGGGGTATGTTTACCTGGCTATTCAGATCTAGTCACCAAACACGGCCGAAGCCATTTCAAGCAACGTTTCAATTCTAAACGGTGGTCTTACACCAGAGCGATACTAAGAGTATCTTCCACTCCAGAACGTGCCGAAAATTTATTATATATTAATTTAAACGCAATTTTGTGAAATAACACAAATTAATTTACTTGCGCACGCCGCGATTTGAACCCGCGATCTCCGGTTTGCTAGTCGAGAGCCTTGAATCTCAACCACTGAGGCCGTCAAATTTGCAAAAAAAAAATTTTTTTTCCGTCAAATTTGTATGGAAGGAACTTTTAGTTTTCTTCTTTGTTCTACGGGCTGTGCGACAGAGATGAGAGAGAAATTCACAAACGAATAAAGGTAAGTGTGATATATCCTACCGGCTGCGCCACTGTTAATCTTTGTGCCGAGATTCCCACTTATAATAATGGTACACGGTTGGATTAATAATAATGTTTTAATGTAACAACGAGTATTATACAGAGTATAGTTCCTACCTGCGAGCTGCGAACAGAGAGCCTTACTCCATATTACAATGCCTTATATAGCTGCTTCTGTCTCTCTCATCCTCTGTCTATGTCGCTTACTGCAGGAGTCAATGTAGCTGTTAAAAACTCACAGTATGCAACGAGTACAACACAACTATTAGAACGAGATCTTATTCAAATTATTACACACGATTCGAAGTTTACTTGTGTTTAACGCCAAAAATTTGTCGTAGCTTCACTATCCCTGATAAACGTCAATCATAAATTCCATCACATTGTTTTTTTTACGAACGAAAATAAACCTTAATCCAGCAATCGATCTTCTTCAAAAATACATCAAATACTTGTAAAAACTTTTTCGTTTTATTAAGTTGTCTAACAAAATCAATAATGGAATTGAAAGTACATCGGATAATAATTTAATCATTATGGAAAAAAAGATAATATTAATAAGTCTAAACGAAACATGAAACAGAAAAAAATATATCACAATTGGGGATCGAACCCAGGACCTCTGCCTTACCGGGACAACACTCTTACCACTAAGCTATTGAGGCCTGATTATTTTTGCCTAATTTTTATATATCTCATATTTCAATTTAAGAATTACCAATATTATTCTAAATTAATTCCCATTTTTTATTTCTGAAATGTAATAATATATTGGGTTCATGCAATCACTACTCTTTAGAGGCTTCCTTCTTGAATCAAATCATAATGGTATTGTCTGAAATATACATATAATTGTGAATGTGCGTGTTTCTGCAAAGTTGTCTGTCAGATAGTGAAGGGTTGTATAATGTATAAATGGAGGGTAGTTTGTTGGTTGGAAGGTCTCGGGTCCAGCGGGGATGAAGGCTCTACCGGTGCTTTGAGGCCAGCACGGAGGCCCTCGCAGCCTCAGCTTGAAGTTCCTCCATTTGACAGAATATTACGTACCTGTGGGGATTCCCATTATCACATTTCAATGTCATTCAAAATAGGAAATCACAATCTAAACAAAACACATCAGATAATATTTCAATTAAGTACATGAGATATATAATATTATTATTATATTTCTATATTCTTGCATTTGTCGGATTAGTACATTCATTAGAAAAACAAACCTACACAAAACCAATTATATATTTATACATACAAGTTTCACAAAATGTGTGGCATTACTTGTGTGAGTTCGCTGTAAAATACTAAAATCACATTTTAACAAGGGTCGTACGATGTGTGTAATGGCTAAATTACCAGTAAAATTAAAAATAAATTAAAATTACCAGCTAAATTACCACTGCCAAAATTAAACAGGGACAAAATTTCACACGAAGAATATAAATTTCGCGTATGAAAAAAAAACAATTGTTCGGTTATTTTTAAGGTTGTGTTTTTTTGGCGTGTGTAATTTCAATAGGTGTAATTCCGTCCATGTGTAATTCTGGCAGTAAAATACTGGTATGTGAAATTCACGTCAGTGTAATTTCGTCATTTAACAGTAGAATGTTACACACAGTTCTGATATCGCTTGTAGAATACCGATACACCAACAACCCTGTCATAGGTCAACCAAGGAGTTCGCTACGTTTGGTGACTTTGCAGGGGTGCCCAGGTTAATGTGGTGATTTGGATCTTTGTGGCGGATGCGTATATATCCACCATTTGCGTGGAAGGCCAGATCGCAAGAGACAAGTTGAGGTAAACCCTTTAACCCTTCTTTTTTGAGGAATAAATTTATTCCGTCACTTCTGGACACACTGATTCCTAGATTCCTACCCACCTTTTTTTTTCCTTTTTCCTTCCCAGAACTTCATTTCCTTCCTTCCTTAAAAATAACCTTCACACAGCATGCCCAAAGATGACACAGGCCCTGAGGGATTTTTTTTCCTACGTACTGTTTATTATTTTACCACGTAAAAAATATACTTTGTTAAAAGCAAAGACAAATAATAATACTAGAAAAATAATTATACAAATTGTTTATTGATTACGTACTTGTACCTAGAATCTAATAAAATGAGACAATAATCCACCATTAATTATTTATCAAACCATTCCGAGGGTTTCCTGCTAAACGTTTTGACAAATTATGAACTTTCGCTTGCCAGCAATTATTGGTAATGAAAATTTTTTGAGAAAAGATTAATGTAAGTCAAATAGTGTATTTTAAATGTTTTTTAAAATCGCAATTAGATGCCTTTTTCAGTTGTTCAGCATGTACTAATCATTTTTATTCAGTCAATATGGTCTTTAATTAAGTTTTGAAAATTAAATTTATTTATGTTACCAATAAATGACAAATGACTACACAAGTACACTGAAAAATAATTTTTTCCTGAGTTATTATTGTCACGAGTCTTTTTTGTCGTCGTTGTTGTTGTTTTGTATAATTCTGTATTGAACTAAATTAATGTTATATCCTGTCATATTTTTCAATGTGACATCTTCAATTACCACCAGAATAAGCTCCATAAAACAAACGATTTTTTTACTAGTCATGAGGGGTTTTATGTGTTGTATAATTTTCTAATAAATTTAATTAATTTTTCAAAAATGAATAAATAAATAGGAAGAACTTTTTCTTTTAACTTATTTTGAAGGTTATATTTATCAATATAATATATCATTGAAGAAGAAGATAATACTAATAAATCTAAATGAAACATGAAACAGAACAAGACACAGAAAATCGGAAGACCCAGGATTTATATCAATATCGAAAAATGAGATCGACAAATATGACGTTCAGTAACTAGGTCCCAATGGTCGAGTGTTTAAGACGCCTGTCCCGGTAAGACATGAGATCCAGGGTACGATTCGTAGTTGTGACCGTTATCTTTTTATTTTCTGTGTCTTGTTCTGTTTCATGTTTCTTTTAGATTGTATTAATATTATCTTCTTTTCAATAAAATTAACAAATATTTACTGTTTATTGAACCTGGAATTGAATAGGACGTTTGTTGTTGTTGGAAACCCGATATTTCGTCAGTTGTATGACACTAATGAATATAACTACGAAGTTTAGACGACTTGTTTTTGGGAATTCGAATAATTCATCAAATTTCAAAGTTGATTTTTAACTTCTGTGGAGGTTCTATTCAACTTATTTTATTATATCATATTATATTATATTATATGTAATACGTGCATGGGGGACCTCTGCAGGAATTATGATAATAGTCTAATAAAATGCAGTATATAGTTTTTTGGTAATATAATCACTTTTAGATACTCACACACTGACGGGTTGTTTGAACAATTCATCAAATTTCAAAGTTGATTTTTAACTTCTGTGAAGGTTCTATTTAACTTCTATTATTATACCATTACTGGCCAGGGGCTTCACAAAAGTGAAATAATTACAGAACTTGAATAGAAACTTCACAGAACTTGAAAATCAACTTTGAAATTTGATGAATTGTTCAAACAAACCATCAGTGTGTGAGTATCTAAAAGTGATAATATTACCAAAAAAACTATATACTTCCTTTTATTAGACTATTATCATAATTCGTGCAGAGGTCTCTCATGCACGTGTTACCGGGATAACTGTGTTGTGTGATACTTTATGAGTTTTAGTTTTAAGTGTCTCAAATATTGGATCTGCTGTAAACTCTGGCGGTAAAGTGTAGAGCGCTCAAAGCTAGGTAATATTAGTTCGTAAGTTCAGTTTAGTTTAACTAACTACAGTGACAAGTCGCTGCCAAAGGTTGTCAAGAAAGCAGAGAACGTGACAAAAGTTGCTATTTCATATGACTGAAATGGCTTGTCTCTTTTGTTAAAGTCAGTTACTTCATGGAAATCAATTTTCAGTTTTGAAAGGTTTCAATACATAATGCGAGTCAATATGATAAAAGCGAGTTAAACTTTTTAAAAGTTGATTGTTTAGTTTGTCGCTATCTTCCGTACCAGGCTTTATATTAATTTGTTTTCTTAGGACGGGTTGTTTCGGAGAATTTGAACAATTCATCAAATTTCAATGCTCATTTTCGGGTTATGTGAAAGTCCTATTCAAGTTCTGTTATTATATCATTATAGGCTAGTTGTTTGAAAGAACTGAAATAATAACAGAATTTTAAAACATCTTTCACAGAACTTGAAAATGAACTTTGAAAATTGAAGAATTATTCAAATTCTCCATTCTAAGGACGGGTTGTTTCGGAGAATTTGAACAATTCTTCAGATTTCAAAGTTAATTTTCAAGCTCTGTGAAAGACTTTTTCAAGTTCTGTTATTATTTCAGTTCTGTCAAGCAACTAGCCTATAATGATATAATAACAGAACTTGAATGGGACTTTCCTAGAACCCAAAAACGAACGTTGAAATTTGATGAATTGTTCAAATTCTCCGAAACAACCCGTCCTTAGTATCACGTTATTCAATATTAATTTATTCTGTTGACGCAACTATATGAATCTCCTTTTAACATATGTTCCTGCATCCCTCCACCCAATTACCTGTTACCCAATTATCTGTCCCTGTCTGACAATGTGGAGTACATACCTACACCAGTGACATTGCAATAATTTATTGTACATTACCAGTCTGTTAAGAAAACCTGTGCATGGAACATGTTCCCTCAGTGCGTTTAATTCGAGTCTATTAAGGAAGCATATGCAGTGATCTGCCGCAGCGTCCTTCAAGGCCATGATATCGATATGCAACTGGACTTATACCAAAGACAAAGGATAAGTCAGAATTCTTTCTCAATTCTATTTGTTAACCATAGCTTCCCAACAGTTGTTTTAAATATTGATTACAGTCCACAATAAAATCAAAAATTGATTCGCAGACAAGATTTGCGACTCCATATTCATTGGCGAAGCTTTGAAATATTTTAACATGCTAGGTTTTTTTGATGCTCTGGTTTCGATATTACGACGAAAAAGTATAAAGAAAGAACCAAATGTTGTTACGTTTAGTCCATGGGTCATAAAAACATAAAAAAAAGGTTTTAAGTTTTTCTTTTATGTATTCAATAATATTATTATTTAATTAAAAAATAAAGTATATTTGTAAACAAGATCTACTGTATAATTATTATTTAACGTGACAGCTGTTTCGCCTTACATTGGTATTATCAAACTAAAATGGTTTGTTACCATAGCAGAACTTGTTTATAAATAAACATTAAATAATTAATTTCATAATAATTTTATTAGCTTTTTGGTTCTTTCGAGCCGGATTACCAACGGGGTATTTAAAATTAACATATTTAAAGTTATAAATAAATATTATTTCCTCTTTATACTTTGTTAATTTGTATGTACTAGGTTGCATTTGTAATTATTGTTGTGTTTAAATTCCTACATACAATTAATCATGGCGACTAGCGATAGTACTCAGGATATTAAAATCAAGTTAGTAGAATCGAAGATTAATTTGATGCATAATCGTGTTAATGAATTATACGAGAAAGCGAAAAGTATTGCGGACAGGGAGACGAGAAGTTCGGAGGATTTTCTTAAACAAACGGTTAATATAGCTACATATTATGCACAATTTAACACATTTTGTGATGAATTTCATACACTTCAGTTGAAAAAGGATTCAAATTACAATATGAATTTCGATTTATGGAGTGAATTCGAAAATAAGTACTGTTTTGTAGTTTCTATACGCGAAAGCATTATAGCAAAGCAAGATTCATCACGTGATCGACAGAAGTTAAATAATTCACCATTAATTAAACTCCCACCGATCGAGATGCCATCGTTCGATGGTAATCAAGAGAATTGGTCGATATTTTATGAAGCTTTTAAATTAAACATTCACTCAAATCAAAATTTGAATACGTCGCAAAAGATGCAATATCTGATAGGGAAACTCCAAGGAAAGGCGTTATCAGTTTTTGCGGGAATACTTCCGAACGAACAAAATTATTTTTTAATTTGGGAAGCTCTCGAAAAGAAATATCAGGACAAACGCGTGCTAGGTACCTTTTATCTGAACAATATTTTGAATTTAAAATTATTGGCACCTAGTAACCCAAATGAGTTAAATAATTTTATCGAAAGGTTTGCGTCTTCCATAGCTGCACTCAAGGAATTAGGTATTGATGACCTAACCGATTTTATAATATTACATGTTGCACTGAAAAAATTAGATATACAGTTGGTGCAAAATTTCGAAATGTCTATACGGGAGAAAGCTATACCTACATATACCGATTTAATAGAATACATTCGGTCGCATGTCAAAATCCTAGAACGAACTGGGCAAAATGATAATAAAGTTGTTAATAATAAAAACAAAGTTACGCATTCATTCGCTGTGGTCGAACAGAAGTCAAGTAATAATAATCGTAATAGGTGCCGGAAATGTAATCATTCTGATCATGTTGAATTGTTTAAATGTGAACAATTTAACGAATTAAGACCAAATGCTCGCTTTCAGTTTGTGAAATTAAATAATTTATGTGTAAACTGCTTAAGCGATAAACATAAAACTGTGAAATGTCCATCTAAATCGGATTGTAGAATTTGTAAAAAACGACATCACACCGCTCTGCATTTTGAGAGCACGGTGAATACTGAAAGTCAATCGAAAAACGAAGCCATTACATTAATAGCGCGTAATAATAAACATTATAATAATTTTTCTGCAGGTAATATAGCTACGAATGTACTACTGTCAACCGCGCAGTTATTTGCTTATGACAATAAAAATAATCAAGTAACCGTAAGGTGTTTAATTGATTGCGCCTCGCAACAAAATTTAATCAGTTTAAACACTTGTAATGAATTAAATCTTAAAATAATTCCTTTAAATAATTCAGTAGTTAAAAGTGTTGGTTCAGTAGAGACACCAATATTGGGACACGTTGCGTTAAAAATTAAATCCCGCGTTTCAGAAGATACTTATAAAATTAGTCTATTAGTTGTCGATAAAATAACTGATAAGCTTCCTACACAACATGTTGACACAAAGTCATGTGAGCATTTAGTGGGTTTAAACTTAGCGGATGAATCCTGGAACGTTCCATCCGATGTTGATATCTTATTAGGTGCACAGTTATTTCCATATATTCTGCTGGGGAATAAGGTTTTATCTAAACATAATACGAATGCACCACCGGCTATACAGACAGTATTCGGGTATATTGTAATGGGTGAAATACCTACGTGTACGCCGGAGGTTTCGTGGACGTTCGGCCCCATAACCAATGTAGATTTATATAATGCGTTATCCAAGTTTTGGACGATGGAAGACATGCCTATTAAGTCGTTGATGAGTGCTGAAGATGCAGAATGTGAGAAAATGTACCTCGAGTCAGTCCAACGGGATGAATCGGGAAGGTATATTGTATCTTTACCGTTTAAGATAGATCCTAATAATTTAGGTGATTCGCGCCGTGTCGCGCAGCGTCGATATGAATATTTAGAACGGAAATTTAATACGTCGCCAGAATTGCATTGCAGTTATAATGAAGTAGTTTCTGAATATCTGGAAAAGGGATATATGAGGGTTGAAGTTCCGTCTTCATCTAATATTGATGAGGGATATTTCATTCCTCATCACGCAGTAATCCGTAAAGATAAATCAACAACTAAAACTCGTGTTGTATTAGACGCAAGTACAAAGACCAGTTCAGAGTTGTCACTTAATGATATTTTGTATACAGGTCCAAATTTGCAATCTAATTTATTTACACTTTTAATTAAATTTCGCTTATTCGCTGTAGCATTAACCGCAGATGTTAAGCAAATGTATCTACGTATAATGGTAACGGAAAGCCATCGAAAATATCAAAAAATTCTTTATAGATTTCACAAAGATGAACAAATTGGAGTTTATCAATTTAATTCACTCGCGTTTGGTTTGAACTGTTCACCATTTCTAGCAATGCGAACTATACGGCAGCTAGCGAGCGATGAAAGAAATCGTTATCCGAAAGCGGCAGAAGTTGCAATTAATGAGTTATATACGGACGATTTTGTATATTCTGTAAATACTATAAGTGAAGGCATCACTTTGGCTACAGATTTAATGGCGATGTTCAAGTGTGGAGGATTTGAATTAGTCAAATGGTCGAGTAATTCTCCTCATTTACTGGCCCAATTACCAGAGTCGCACCGCGTGACAATGGATTTTTCGGATAAATGTAGCATTTTAGGATTAAAATGGGATCCGATATCTGATTGTTTTCAATTTATGATATGTCCGACGGAGGAAAAAACTATATGTAAAAGATCAATTCTTTCCACAATAGCTCGTTTATTCGATGTATTAGGTTTGGTTGCTCCGGTAATTTTATATGCCAAATTACTTTTACAAGAGCTGTGGTTAGAGAAAGTAGGATGGGACGAGGAACTACCCCAAAGTATTGTTAATAGATATGTCAAATTCAAGGAAGAATTACCGATGCTTTCTAATTTAAATTTACCTCGATATTTGGGAGTAAAGGAGGACTGCACGATAAATATTATCGCCTTCGCAGATGCGAGTATGAAAGCATACGGTTGTGTAATATATCTTCATGTCACGGATAAGGGTGGCAACACTACAATGAATTTGATATGTTCTAAATCCAAGGTGGCCCCTCTGAAAACAGTGTCGCTCGCTCGATTGGAATTATGCGCTGCGCTTATTTTATCTAGACTCGTTAGATCTATTATAGATACTTATAGAAATCGCGTTTCGATAAACGATATATTTGCTTTTTCAGATTCAAAAATAGCACTTTCTTGGATTCACTCGTCCCCGCACCGGTGGCAAACTTTTGTAGCTAATCGAGTTAGTGAAATTCAGGAAAATTTACCCGCGAAACATTTTTATCACATAGATGGCGTTACCAATCCTAGTGATTGTTTATCGCGAGGACTACTGCCTGCTCAGCTGGTCGATCATTCTCTTTGGTGGCACGGTCCGCCCTGGGCTGCGAACCCAGTATCCGAGTGGCCTGTCGAAAGATTTTCCCCCTCACGAGAGGAGGAGAATACTTTGGAATTGAAAAAATCGCATACATTTACGATAACGTCAATAGAGGAAAATTCTCCGATATATAATCTCGCTTTAAAAATTTCCTCATGGCCAAAACTGCTGAGAATTGTGGTATATATTTTACGATTTATGCGAAAGTTATCACGCTCAACAGTTATAAGTTCCACGGAATTAAACATTGCTGAAATGAATGTATTAAAAGCTTTACAGAATAGGTATTTTAGTGCCGATATACAATTAATACAGAGGGATAAATTATGCTCACCTTCAATCCGAAAACTAAACCCGTTCTTAGATCATAATGGCTTGTTACGTATAGGTGGTAGATTAACAAACGCGAATATACCTTTTGAAAACAAACATCCAGTACTTCTGCCAAGACAGGATCATATTGTCGATATAATTATAGACTTTCACCATCGTGTGAATTGTCATACTGGTGCACATCTCCTTATGTCAATAATTAGACAGCGTTATTGGATCTTATCGGGGAGAAATCTAATACGCAAAAGAGTACATGCTTGTAATTTCTGTTTTAAAACTGCACCTTCTAATATTATACCGCTAATGGCAGATTTACCTACAGCTAGAGTTCAGGAAGCAAAGGCATTTACACATACGGGTGTAGATTTTGCCGGACCAATAAATATAACCCTTTCTAGGCGTCGTGGGGTAAAAAGTCAAAAGGCATATATATGTCTATTTATTTGTTTAACAACGAAGGCTATACATATGGAAGTGGTATCAGATCTAAGCACGGACAATTTTTTAAACGCATTTAAGCGTTTTCTATCCAGACGCGGACCGGTTTCGTGTATGTACAGTGACAATGCGACAAATTTCATAGGCGCAAAGAATTGTCTGGATGACTTGTATAATTTTTTAGAGGCAAATTCAACTAAAGAAGTTCTTCGCAATGAATTTAACATTCGGAGAATTGAATGGAAGACGATTCCACCCCGCGCTCCTCACTTTGGAGGATTATGGGAGTCAAATATTAAATGCATTAAATCGCATCTGTATAGGGTTGTGGGTACTCAACTTTTATGTTATGAAGGGCTTCTCACAGTTCTGACACAAATAGAGGCTGTACTTAATTCACGGCCATTATGTTTACTAAGCAGTTCTCATTATCCAGAAGCTCTTACTCCGGCTCATTTTCTGATGTCTACCCCGATTCAGCATCTACCTGCTTATGATTTGACTAATGAATGCATTAGTCTACTGAAAAGGAAAGAGCTTTTGGACCACCTCGTTCAATCTTATTGGAAGAAGTGGCATATAGAGTATCTTCACTCTCTGCAGATGAGAAAAAAATGGAATAGTCCCGCGAATAACATTCTAGTAGGTACCATAGTATTGGTGCATCAAGAGGATGCGCCTCCACTTTATTGGCCGGTGGGCGTTGTTGAGGAGGTGTTCCCTGGTAAAGACGGAGTGGTTCGTGTCGCACGCGTAAGAACCCCTTCCGGGAACTTTAAACGACCAGTCGTAAAATTGTGTCCTTTGCCTACACAATAATTATTATTTCTTTATTTCATTATTTTATAAATTTTCGTTTTAACTTTGCAATATTAATAGCGTATTGATAAGAATATTTATATTTCATCTTTCGTTTTACATTTAACTTTTTACTTTATTTGAAAGTACTTAAAATTTCGGAAGGTACTTTCAACGCCGGGAGAATGTTCGCGCAATATATATGGGATTGTTAGGTATGCATCCACAGGCTTAAAGGACAAGTGTAATGTCAATACCAAATCCTGCAAATGTCCTACCTACCCTTTTACCCATCCCAAAATGTCACCATATTAAAAATATTGTTGCGACACATGTAAAATCTGACAAGTGGTGTCAGTTGCTTATCAGAGTTCGGAGTGATAATTAATATCAGACAGGGCGAATATACATATAAATTGTGAAGTGAAATCAACTAATACTCCTGGAGACGTGTGATAGTCATCAACGGGTGAGTCCATCTTTCCTGCATTCCAATCTGGGCTTATCTTGTGCTCCAGAAGCCCAGATTTATACCTTTGATTATTGCACTGTCCATCGGGTTTGTCGGATGCATATATCGTCCCATACCTATCATTCGGAGTAGTTTGGGACTGGTCCTTTGGGCGTGTGGCATATCACACCACCTCTAAAATATATAGTGGAGTCGCAGCTTCGCGACACCATTTTTGGTCAAGGCCATGATATCGATATGCAACTGGACTTATACCAAAGACAAAGGATAAGTCAGAATTCTTTCTCAATTCTATTTGTTAACCATAGCTTCCCAACAGTTGTTTTAAATATTGATTACAGTCCACAATAAAATCAAAAATTGATTCGCAGACAAGATTTGCGACTCCATATTCATTGGCGAAGCTTTGAAATATTTTAACATGCTAGGTTTTTTTGATGCTCTGGTTTCGATATTACGACGAAAAAGTATAAAGAAAGAACCAAATGTTGTTACGTTTAGTCCATGGGTCATAAAAACATAAAAAAAAGGTTTTAAGTTTTTCTTTTATGTATTCAATAATATTATTATTTAATTAAAAAATAAAGTATATTTGTAAACAAGATCTACTGTATAATTATTATTTAACGTGACAGCTGTTTCGCCTTACATTGGTATTATCAAACTAAAATGGTTTGTTACCATAGCAGAACTTGTTTATAAATAAACATTAAATAATTAATTTCATAATAATTTTATTGAATACATTAAAAAAATTACTCAAAATTTAAATTAAGTTCTATAAATTAAGCTTGATATGTTTATGATTATTAAGTAAAATAGAAAACAAATAGACAACAAATTCACTAATTTCTTTAAATAAATATAAACGTAATACTTAATTGTTTTCACCAAAAACTTCAAAGGATTATATTGGGATAGAAACTGTTCACGAGCTGAACAGAGTTTTAACAATATCTTTGGTTTTAACAGTTCTGTAAAAAAATGGTTTCATTAAAGTGTTGTTTAGTCGGTTAGAGAGATTTTGGTACGAGAGTAAATTATACCACTTGGACTTATTATAGAATACATTGAATATTGATTATTATCGAATTAATCAGAACTTTGTACTAATTAACCACTGTATTGAGACTTCTTCGCACAAATTGTAGAATATTTATGCATCGACCGATCAACTGAAGCATTAACGTGCCTAAAAAGGTAACTAAATTATGTAAGTCTGAGAGTTTGTACATTATATGTGTGCGATATGTAGCATTATACTAAACATATATTATTAAATAACATATAAAGCATTAAGGCTAAAATTATTTTAAAATAAGCATAAAAAGCAACATAAATGAAGGTCTCAGATAAATGACATAAATAAAAAAATAAATAAACGAAATTCGAAATAAACAAAATAACGCTGAAATAGTGTAGTTAGTTAAAAATATCATTAAACATAAAATGTAAGCAAGCGAGAGGGTGGGTCAATGGTAAACTTCCTCTCAAACATAGAATCAAGAAGAAACCTAGAAGTGTATTGCGGACGTTTTTCGTGATCCAAATATTTTCTCAATTGAGGCTTAAAACTGTGTTTTCGAAATTTAAATGGAATTTAGTTTTCAGGCGAGTGTAAGTGAAACAGCGTTGGGTTATTGAGCTAAATGGAACATTTAATTCCATTTAAATTTTATTGGAAGGCACTTCTAGTCATCTTCTTTATTCTATGCCCTCAAATAATTGAGTCAAAATGAACATTGAATCTATTTTTGGCACCGTAATTTATAATCAATACACAGAATTTTATCAACGAAGTCAATGCGCTGAAGGAAATTTTGTATTTTGAATTCATATCGGATTATTTGTAAATTGCTTGGAAATGTCTTCTCGCAACTTTAAATTTAGGTAGATAATATCAATATCATTTCAGTTGGGGCTAGGTTGTTTCTGTTTAGTAAAGGAAAGGTAATGATTAAAGATGTGTCAGATAAGATAAGGTTACTTTAGTTAAAGATACATAGATGATGTTAGTTTTGGTAAGGGTTAGATTGGGTTCATACGTTGGTTGTCTGCTTTCTAATCACTATTTTAATCATAGACTATGGAAAATGGTATTATTTCTAATAATGAATTTAGACAATCACAGCACATCACCAATGTAATGTAATAGGTACACATTATAACAAAATTATAACGAAAATTTACAACATTTTTTTTGAAAGGCATGGATTCTGATACAAATATTTTATACTTTCCGTTTTACAAATCTACAAGAATCATAATATCCCACGTTTGACCCGAGAGGTCTGCGCTAATCTTCTATCTATGTGAAGAAAATTGTAAATGTTCGTTTGTTGAAAATCTTAAATCTCCGAAAGTTCTACACCGATTGCTTTGAAATTTTTACACAACGTTGCATTTATAATTTTTACACAACGTTGCATTTATAATTTTTACACAACGTTGCATTTATAATTTTTACACAACGTTGCATTTATAATTTTTACACAACGTTGCATTTATAATTTTTACACAACGTTGCATTTATAATTTTTACAAAACGTTGCATTTATAATTTTTACACAACGTTGCCTTTATAATTTTTACAAATCGTTGCATTTATAATTTTTACACAACGTTGCCTTTATAATTTTTACACATCGTTGCATTTATAATTTTTACACATCGTTGCATTTATAATTTTTACACAACGTTGCATTTATAATTTTTACACAACGTTGCATTTATAATTTTTACACAACGTTGCATTTATAATTTTTACACAACGTTGCATTTATAATTTTTACAAAACGTTGCATTAATAATTTTTACACAACGTTGCCTTTATAATTTTTACAAATCGTTGCATTTATAATTTTTACACAACGTTGCCTTTATAATTTTTACACATCGTTGCATTTATAATTTTTACACATCGTTGCATTTATAATTTTTACACAACGTTGCATTTATAATTTTTACACAACGTTGCATTTATAATTTTTACACAACGTTGCATTTATAATTTTTACACAACGTTGCATTTATAATTTTTACACAACGTTGCATTTATATAACTAAATCATACAGATGTCACACGTGACAGGTAAAAATATGCTTTTTTTCACATGTGACTAGTAAAAAAGTGATTTTTTTGAAAAACAGTGCCAACTGTTGGATAAACATGATTTTTTTAAACAGCGCCACATGTTGGATGTAGAAGCAATTCGCTCTATTGTTTCCCTATCTGCAGAGACAGACTAAGCCGCAGCAACGCGTTGCGGGGTACAGCTAGTATTATATAATAACAATGGTCGAGATATTGCACAGAGAGATACCCCCATATAAGCGATTGAAAAGATTCGGTTATTCAGTCGCGGCTGGTGTTAAATATTTCGCATTCAGGAGTCTGGGCACGTTCGGGGAGTGTTGACTTTTACTTATTAGAAAGATCCGTGATCTAAACTTGAATCTGGGAGCGACCCGTTATACGAGTATGGGCGTCCCGTGGAAGGACGTGGATAAATGTTTCGGGAACGTTTTAAATTAGGCCCGAATGGTTAATCCCCGTTTATCAAAAAGCTCTCCAAGGATAAAAGCTTAAATAGAAACAACTTTGCGACAATTTTGTGTGTTTATCCTCAACAATGGAAGGTCAAACGTGATCTTATTAAAGTTTCAAATATGTTTAATCGTAATAATTATACATATTTAATGTTATCGTACTCATATCAGCTCATCGCCTCGCCGTCAACCAGCCGTCAACGCAAAGCAGGCTCATCACCTCCGGGGTATCGGCACGACTACGGCTTATTATTACGTTGAGCTTTTACCGTCACCAGGAGGTCTAGCACGGACGATTGATAAATCATCATATCAGAGAGCGATATTTGCGAGCACGGTCATCAGCGACTATCGGTTGACAAAAGCCGCTACTTTTGGCGCGGCCCTTAAGTTATCGGATAAGCTATCAAGATGCACATTTTTTTGGATAAGGACGTTCGTTAAGCAAAATAACTGGCATATTAATGAATGGATGTGAACTAACTTAGCTCTTAGAACTAAAAGAAATCGTATACACGATCCATAGACTTAATTAATTCATCTAAGACGTGATATATTGATTCCGTTCCAGCAGCGAGAAACAAAAGTTTTTAGTTATTTCTAATGTACTCATAAACCAATTAACTCCCCTTTTAACGTCAAAAGTACATGCGGACTACCAATGTATATTAAAGTTACACATATATTATTCGACATTGTCAATTTATTAGTATTTTTTAAACTTTTAAATTACTTTAAAAAACAAAATTATTAACAAAGAAATTTTTACGAATCAAATGTTTTAGGTTTTAATATTTAAAAAAAAATGATGACGTAGGAGAATCCAAGATAAAGCGATTGGGTAAAGTTTAGCATTAAACTAATAAACGCAAATTTACAAAAATAATTACGGCAATAACTACTGCGATAAATAATATTGACCATAGAATAAAGAAAAAAAACTAGAAGTGCCTTCTATACAAATTTAAATGAAAATAAATGTTCCGTTTAGCCCAATGGCCAGCGCTCCGGCTGGATTACACTCGCCTGACATCGTAGATCTCGATTTGAATTTCGTAAACACAGTTTTGTATTGGCAATTTGTGCATCGATTGGGTAAATATTTGAATCACAAAACACGCCCACTATGCTATTCTTGTGTTCTTCCATATTCCATGGTAATGACTACTCCATGTGAAATAAAATCAATAATGAGTGAAATAAAATAGATTTTTTTCAAGATGAATTTATAAAATAAAGTAAATTTTGTACCTGCTGTGATTAAAGTTTCTTTAGAGTACGAATTTAATTACCATATTATTTTCCGTACAAGGTCTAATGTTTCCATCAATATGTTGCCATAAAAGCCAACTATGCACATTGCACAACCTTGTTTGTTGTGCTTTCAATATGAATAATATTCATAAACTCGTGGGAATCATTTTTTATGCAATAAAATAATAAATTTAATGAAATTCGATAAAATTTAAACAGTTATGTCCAGAGAGCAATATTTTTTCTTGTCAAGTCAGACAATGTCTAATTTGTGTCAGACAGTTAATTTCGTTGCAATTCGAAATATGTTCGCAAATGACGTTAGTTAGAAAGCAGTGAAAGTGGGATAATCTTAGACTTTCAGACCAAGGAAATTGTGTTGATTTATTGATTGGATTAGTACGGAAAATAATAAATTTATATAATAATTCTAACTTAAAAATTAAAGAGAAAAAAGTGTAAAAAAAAGGAAGTAAAAAAAATATTCGAGAGGTAATTTGTTTTTTACGTCATGGAAGAATTTGAAATATTGTTGTCTTAATTAATATATTTTCTAAAAAGCCATGGGATCATGAATTTAAAAAAAAATGGGACAGGTGTTTACGGTACTGAAATACTATTGTTGTTAGATTTCATCTTATCTACAGATAAAAGTTATCCGGGGGTAAAATTAACTAACTTTGGGAGCTGATTTTACATGATAGGGAAAGTAAAAAAGGTAAAATAATAACTTTTTTCGAAATGCCATTGCATTTTCCTACACAAAAATATTTTTCAAAAGATTTATTTCCTCCATACAAACATATACCTTTTTCCATAGAGTTTTAAAATTAGAGGCGCAATTGCATACCTACTAATATCTTGTTGAAACGCGGCCCTCTATTAGAACAAAATAAGTGGTGTGGGTAGACCGGATTCGGATTTAGTTAGAGATTGGAGGTAAAAAATTAGAATCTATTTTTTCGCTTAAAATCTCTTCTAAATATTATAATACATCAATGCTTTTTTACCATAACAACTGACTTAAAATGTTTGAATTTCGAAAAAATGAATTAATACTTCTGATTTATACTATCATGTAGAATCAATCACCTCCTAACATATGCATTTTACCCCCGGACACCTAGCATTTCAGTAATTTAACAATTTTTTTTCTTTTATCTTAGTGTTAGTAAGAAAATCATCAATTGCTAATATTATTAGGCACGTGTAATGCATTGTTAATGAAAATACTGAAACACCGGCGCGGTTTGAAACTATTGACATTATTAGCTTTACCCGGGTCACAAACTGCCTGGGCTTCCCCTCCTTGCCTACTTACGTTATTTGATTTTCAGACATATAATGTTAATGTAAATGCTACGAGTTTGATAATTAGAGAGCATTATATTGCTCCATTCAGTCAAATATTGCGTGCTCGGTTTAGGAATACAACTAATACGTATTGAGGCAACCTAAAAGTATTGCAAATAATTTCATCCCCGACAACCCGTGTTACACAATATTATTTTATCTACGTTTAAAATGAAATCTTAAGGTCTCAATCTAAATTAAATAAAGGTATGTAGATACATTATGTGATTTTAAAAATTATATTATTTAGCGAAAAAATACGAGTACAGAGCAATGACTAAAAAATTAACGCACAATATAAAAAAGCTGAGAAATCTACCAAGTTAGTGTATTTAAAATTCTGACGGCAATCAAATCGACGATCACCGAAATTTTTATTTTGACATTTAGATGGTCTCCGTTAAACGGCGATTTTCGACCCGTTTTAGCTTTTGATCAATTTGTGATCAGCTGACAAGTACAACGACATCACAAAATAAGTACCGAATTAGTTCAAAAGAGATTAACTTGGTCACTATCCCACAGAACCGCATTGTCTACACAGCTCACCGACTGTAAAAAACTTCTAGAATATTAAAATTAGAAAAATTAACTGTCATCAGTCTTGTCAAAATTATAAATAAACGTGTTAGTCTTGGCCACAATCAAAATCAATATCAATTTCTGTCTTTTAAGAAACCCCGAAACATTCCTTATTCCTTTCCAAAAAACCAACTTAACCTTCTCCCAACCTCTGGTACAAATGTGTTGATTGTCTATTGTATAGGTACTGTATACATGCGATTGCCTAGAACTTAAAAAATACTTGTATACTTGACTTATTAACTATTGTTTTTTGTTGTATTATATTTATTTATAATTTCTTATTATTGTTGTAAACCGTTATCGGATAGTTGGTCTTTATTATATATTATTTCATTTTAACTTTTATGTTAATCCTTTATCTGTTGTGTACATTATTTAATTGAATATAAAAATGATCGTCGTAAATCATGAAAATGTGTAAATTTTTTGATTATATAGATAAATGTTTTTAGCAGTGTAATACAACTATTTTCCATTAATAATCTTGAGGTGCTTAATTAAAATGTTTTACATATTATATAATATGTATGCATTTAGTTATATTCGTAAACGATGAAAGTCGGATTTAAATCCAATCAAAGTGTTGATCAAAGCACACGAGTACAATACAGAATAAGGCAAATAATTATATAATTAATTAGAGGAGGCACATTCAGAGAGGGAAGATCACAATCGAATTAGTAATAACACTTAATCTAATAGGTCTTCTTTTAGGGATTAATTATAAGGGAATGTGAAATATTCTTGCGACTTTCATTAGCGTAAAAGGGTGATGATTTATAGTCTAATCATGATTAAAACGTACGCTCACGTGATTAAGCAATCATTTTAAAAACAGCCTGATTTTGACAGGCCGCATTTTTTTCTTCTTTTTTGTACCGATTTATTAAGTTAACTTCTAGTTACTACCCGACCTAGCAGTTTTAGAAACTTTATTTTTCAACGGAATAATGCTTGAAAAATTTCGAACAAACAATACAGCTTTTTGTCTAACATTTAAACGGACATTTGAAAGCTTCTTAGCTCATGATGTAAATGACGTTGAGAACTAATTTAAGATAGTGTTATATTTTTGCTTTAACCTTCAAATTCCAAACACAAAATTCATGATGCCAGAGCTGAGGGAGGCGCGTATGAATATCGCCGCCCCGATTTTTTTTATATTGGATAACCGACACCTCTGCCAAGTGGGTCGCTACGTTTGGTACCGGATCGGCAGGGACTGGTTGAGGGAGACCTTTTGACCACTCCAGCAGGACTCTCTCGACCCATTGCCTTATGAGGGATGGATCCATACGTTCATAACTGAACCCCAGTTTCCCACCCTCCCCTACTCTTTTCCTTATCAGAACTTCCTACCCTTCATTTCCGTAAAATACCCTCCAAACAGCTCCCCCAAAGATGGCAAAGGCCCGGAGAGAATTTACTCTTCTCAGGGCCTCCTATGTTGAAAAAGCAATATGGCGTCTTTTTTGCTATTTAAATTCATATTTTAAATAGAAAAGTTCATGGTGAATGGTGGAAATGACATGAGGATAGTAATATCATTGCATTAACCTAAAAAGTACACGCAGAAAATCTGTGCAAATTTCATGATGTCATAGCTCACCGTTCGAGGGATCGTTGTGCTTAAAAAACAATTTTCTATTTCATAGTTAAGATTGTGGGTGGTAGTCATGTATTACTATTGAATGCAAAATAATGAACACTAGGAACGTTTGTACCTTAACAATTTAAAGGGTTAAACCAATGTAATGATACAAAAAAAAACAATAGATGTAATTACATTAATAAAATTACAGATTAATGATCCTACAGGCAGACTAGGTAAAATACATTTAAATAATGATGAGCAAGATAATAATATTATTTGTATTGCATTACACAGTAAATGAAAATATATTCAATCCAATGGTTTTGAATTCTATGATTAAAAGCCTGATTGACTTCTCTCTAGCATTGAATGTACCCATAAAACCGATGGTATTAAATTAATTTACAAAGCGAGGACAAAATGTTCTAGTTAATTTAAAAGCACAGATTTTGATATACAGGGTGTGCCAGGATCATTGATAGTAGAAACAAAGGAGCGACATTGGCCATACCATACCATACCCATATTATTGCAAATCGAATCTACACAGTGGCGCCCCAATGTTTTTCTCTACTTTTCTTTATTTTTTGGCTTCACTCGCCTCTTTGATAGTTCGTGCAGTTTGGTCGTAGCTCATCGACAGTCGGCACGCTTCCATGCCACATCTCTAATTGTTTCTATTATCTCGAATGTAAACAGGAGAATCCTGAACTTATTTGGAGTAAACGGATGGATTTTTTTTCTCTTGTGACATATTTAAAAAAAAAAGTTTTTTATTTTTATTCAGTGGCCGTAGCGACCACCAAAGGTCTCGTGGTGCCTGTGCTCCGCAACGTACAAGAGATGAACTACGAATATAAAATAAATATATAACTATGAACTATAAAATATCTTATTTTTTTTAATATTTATTATTTTTTGTGAAAATGTAAATAAATATACAATAATATAGGACCATCTTATATGAACAGCAGGCCATCTTGATTCAGCGTTCTGGCTTGGATTGAGTTTTGAATTTTGTGGTTTTGGATAAAGCATGTCGAGTACCGCCCGATACACCCTGTACGGCTGCGAAATTTATTATGGCAAATTCAAACATAAAATCAGCCTCGATTAGTTTCCAAAATGTCCGACAATTTATGTGATGGTTAAACTTAGTAAGTAGAAGCTAGTTATGGTGTGGTAGGGGCAGAGTTTTGGGATTATGTTTATCAATGGGGAGTGGTGTTGAGGTAATGGTTTGGGTTTGGGGAGTCGGTTTGCGGACATATAGTTTACAACAGTGGTGCACAACATATTAAACTGTAAGACAAATTTATGTATTTTTCAATGGGCTAATTAATTTTTACCGACTAACTTAGGTGGCTCATTGCAACAATAACATTTGGCTGTCATCAGTTGTTTTGTTTTGCTCTATCTAAAATTAATTTTTTTCATTCTATTTTGTTTTCTGGCCAAAAAAATGTGTAGTGTGTTGTGCCTTGAGGTTTCTTCTCCCTTTTGATCTTCCAGGAGTCACTTTTCGCTGCTGATTTCCAGATATTTATAAACTTTTTTACTTCTGTCATTTTTCATACTATTATTGTAGTTGTTTACTGTTGTGAATAATGGAGGAAGATTTCCCTCCTGGACCCCCTACAAAGCCCCCAGATCCCTCTCCGGACCCCCCAGACGGGGAAAATGTAGAAATTTCTGACAGTGATTCTGTCATTTTGACTTCTACCAAAAAAAGGAAATTTACTCCTTCTTCCCCAATAAAACTTGACTCGCCTTCGACTTCACAGTCCCCACCAGCACTTTCTCAACTTCCTCCAACAAACTTTTATTCTCTTCATTCCCGTGGCCCATTCATAGTATACGCCCAAAAAACTGAGCAAGGAAAAACCATCCACCCTCTTGAATTTGGCAAATTCGTATCAAATAGCAAGAATCTTTCAATCAAGCCTGGAGGTGTAAAAGCCGAGGGTCGCTTCCGAATCTCCGTCGAATTCCTCTCAGGGTCAGCTGCCAACAGTTTCATCAAAAATATCTTCATTTCATCTAATTCAAAGTTTAAGGCATATATCCCTACTTTCAATGTCACTCGCATGGGCCTGGTCAGAGGTATCTCGACCGATCTGTCCATCGAAGAAATTCTGTCTTCACTTTCAACCCCCCAACACATTGGAAATCCCATAAAAGCCAGGAGGCTAAATTACAAGGACTCCTCTGAGGGTATAATTTCCTGGAAGCCCTCCCAATCTGTCGTTATCACCTTTGAAGGTCAATCTCTTCCCTCCCATATATATTTATTCTTCAACTCATTACCAGTTGAAATGTATACCTATCCCACCACTCAGTGTTTCAATTGCTGCCGTTTTGGTCATACCAAAGCTGCATGCAGATCTCAACCCAGATGTTTTAAATGTGGAGAAAACCACGCAGCTGACCAATGTCCTTCTTCCTCCTCACCTAAATGTTTTAACTGCTCAGGCTCACATACAGCTATCAACACATCTTGCCCAGAACAATCTCGCCAAAAAAATATTAAAATTTCTATGGCCTCTCAGAACTTGTCTTTTCTGCAGGCTTCTAAACTATTCCCGCCTGTCAAAAAATCATTTGCTGAGGCTTTATCCAGCAACTCCTCATCCAACCCTCTTCCCTCCACTACAACAACTTCTTCTCGTTCAACTAAATTCACATACAAAAACGCTATCTCTAAACCGGCTCCTGGATACGATCAGCAACAACACAACTCACTGCTCTTAAATCCCAATGGTTCACCTCTTTCAAATGCCACAAATGGGTGTGCAAATAATTATAATCCGTCCTCAATGAACTCTCTTAAACTTTCTGAAAAACTCTCCCAAGAAAATTCTTCATTTATCCAAACTCTTATTATGCTTCTAATTGACCTTATTTCTTCTCAAACTAATCTACCGTCCAACGCTGCTACTATTATTTCCACATTGAAATCATTTATTCAAAATGACTCTTCAGGATGTCAGAATACTTCAGTGGAATAGCCGAAGTGCTATTTCTAACAAATCTGATCTCCTTAACCTATTAAATTCCAACTTTATTTCTTTGGCTGCTATCTCGGAGACTTGGTTTACTCCATCCACCCACTTTAATGTGGGAGGGTATTCCTGTCTCCGCGACGACCGCCCGGAAGGTTCGGGCGGCGGTGCTGCCCTTTTTATTAAAAAATCCATATCATTTTCCCCAATAAATAATATCAAACCCCCCAATGCTGACTTCCAAATGGTTGCAGCTAAAATAAAGGACACATCCTTTATTTCAGTCTATCTTCCCCCAACAGCCCACTTCAATAAACAAACTTGGTTGCAAATTGTAAGTCAACTAAGCCCTCCTTTCTTTATATTAGGCGATTTTAATGCCCACTCCCCCGTCTGGGGTTCTGCTTTCTCCGACCGAGATGGTCGAAGTGTGATGGATTTCCTAGATCAATCCAACCTTTTCCTTTTGAATGACGGATCTCCTACTAGGATCTCACGCCCCAGCACAAACCCCAGTGCAGTGGATCTATCGATATGTTCTACTAGTTTGGCTTCTCTCTCCTCGTGGGTGGTGTCCCCCGACCCTTGCTTCAGTGATCATTTCCCGATCACCATTACTTATCAAACTTCTTTCCAATCAGACAAGTCTCATATTTCGACAAAAATTAAAACGAAACACACCAAATGGGATGAATTTAACTCTCATATGGACAAGTTCCTATTAAATTCACCCGCCACCGATATATTTTCCGTCAAAGATGATTATAATAACTTCAAATCAATGCTCATAACTGCAATAAATAAATCAAATCCTCCCCCTAAAACTAAATCTCTCAAAAAACTCCCTCCAACTCCCTGGTGGGATGAGGAATGTTCCAAAGTAGTAAGAATTCGGAAAGCTAAATCTCTTTCCTATCGTTACAATATGACTATGGAGAACTATCTTATATACAAAAACGCTGAATCCAATGCCAAAAGGGTATTGAGGTCAAAAAAAAGATCCGGGTGGTACAACTTCTGCAGTTCAGTATCTCCGAACACTCCAATTTCGGAAGTTTGGTCTATGATCCGAAGATTTAGATCTTCCTTCAGTTCACCATCTCCTCGAGCGTCTCATTCTAAATGGATCGATGAATTTTTGGACAAAATTGCCCCCCCTTCTGTACCTAACTTAGATGAAATAACGCCCATCTATAATACTCCTATGTCTAATCATTGGCTAGACTCTCCGTTCACCTTAATTGAGCTAAAAAATTGTTTATCAACAGTCAAGGACTCATCTCCAGGCAGAGATGGTATACCTTACAGCATAATCAAAAATAGTAATGATAATGTTCTAAACCACTTCTTAAGCATCTTAAATAAAATCTTCCAGACTGGTATAATGCCTGATGACTGGAGTTGTCAAATAATCATCCCTATTTTAAAAACAAACAAATCACCAAATTCTGGATCCAACTACAGGCCAATCGCTCTTTCATCCACCCTCAGTAAACTTTATGAAAAATTAATTAAAAACCGATTAGAATTTTTTGTCGAGAGTAAACAGCTTCTCTCTCCATCTCAATTTGGATTTAGGAAAAAAAATCCACTCAAGATAACCTTGCCATCATCAGTACTGATATTAATTTATCAATTTCTAAACAGGAAGTTTGTCTTGCCGTCTTTATAGATATAGAAGGCGCCTTTGACAATGTTTCCATCCCAATCTTGAAAAAAAAACTTCTAGGCCTTGGCCTTCCCCCCATGTTTGTCCAATCTATTATTAATCTATTTCTAGATAGAAAAATTTTAATTGAACTTCCAGATATTTTTCCTCAAAGTAGGTCTATTTGGAAGGGTTTACCACAAGGCGATGTATTGTCCCCCTTACTGTATAATATATACACATATGATATGCATGTCACTATTCCACCACAAGTAAAAGTTATTGAGTTCGCAGATGACATAGCTTTCTTCTTATCATCCAAAATCATCCCTCTCGCCGTCAAATATCTTAACGAAGCCATGAATACCCTTTGCACATGGCTCACCTTAAATGGTCTTGAACTTTCAATCCAAAAGACTCAGTGTGTCACCTTCTCAAACCGCCATAAAAACCCCCCCGTTCAAATTTTATTTAAAAATTCTCCAATCCCCAACGCTTCTGAAGTAAAATTTTTGGGAGTAACATTTGATAGGAAACTTAAATGGTCTTCCCATATTAATAATTTAGTTACTAAATGCGAAAAAAATTTAAATATCCTCAGATCATTATCTGGCGTTTGGTGGGGTGCTCACCCTACTTGCATTAAGTTGCTTTACAACGCACTTATTCGAAGCCATCTTGACTATGCCTGCCCACTTTTTAGTACTGCCTCAAAAAATGTACTTGATAAATTAGACAAAATTCAATCTAAATCTTTGCGAATTATAACTGGAGCGATGCAATCGTCACCCATCAATTCCCTTCAAGTAGAATGTTCTGATCCTCCTCTTTATTTAAGGCGTCAACTATTTGCTGACAAATTTGTTCTTAAATGTTTAAATTCTAAATGTCATCAGGTTATCCCCAGCGTCTCGTTGTTCATTGACTCAACCCATTCATCTACAAACAGAGCTTCAACTAAACCTCTTCCTGACATCTGTAAAAATTTTAAGTCTCTCTCAGAGCTTCACATCATCCAAAATGATCTACTACCCTTATACAAATTAAAATATAGTCACGTCACCCTATCCCCAACAATAATAGAAGGGATCGGAATCCTTAAAAGTCATTCCAATCTCCCGGCCCGAACTGTCAATAATATGTTCAATGACATTATTTCATCTAAATGGCCCAACTTTTCTCTTTTATTTACTGATGGATCCAAATCTCCCGACTCTCCTAACTGTGGTATAGGTATTAACGTTTACCACAATAATTCTAATGACAGAATATTTCATTCAATTTCAAATCAATTTTCAATATTTTCAGCCGAGTGCATTGCTATAATAGAATCTCTCAAATATATAATCAAAAATAATTTTGAACATTCCCTCATTCTCTCTGACTCTCTCAGTTCCCTCCAAAAACTTAAATCCAGTCCTCTTCTTCATCCTGATGATCACTTTGTATGCCTTATTCGAGAGATGATAGCCTCCATTCAAAGCTATGGTAAAACTGTAACTCTGATTTGGATTCCTGGACATGTTGGTATCATGGGTAATGATATTGCGGATGCCTTGGCAAAACAAGGAGCGTCCAACCCTGTTGTTACCCTCGTAAACCACATTCCCCTATCTGACATTTTTTCCATCATCAAAGATAGATCCCGCAATGTTTGGTCGGAGTATTGGCACATTGCTAGTCAATCCAAGGGAGCCTGCTATGCCTTAATACAAAGGACTATTCCATCAAAACCGTGGTTTCAGCAATTCCCTCATTTTTCCAAAAAAGAAATTTCTTCACTCATTCGAATGAGGATCGGACATTGTTCCGTTCCTTCCCATCTTTTTAAAATTCACGTTGTTGACTCCTCAGATTGTACATTCTGTGGTCTAGAAGTGGGAACTTTAGATCACATATTTTTTGGTTGTCCCTCTCTAAACAAATATCCTCTCTTCTATCAAGCCTTATCTAAAATTGCCTCCCCTCCATTCAACATCTCATCTCTTCTAAGTCTGAACTCGACTCCAATTTTCATTATAATTTTGAAATTTGCCTATTTAAATAAAATTAATATTTAAATTCACCTTTAATTTCTCAATAATTTTAAATGATGGCCAAGAACACCCTTGAAGGGTGAAAGCCAGAAATAATGTTATAAAAAAAAAAAAAACTTAGGTGGCAGTAATTAATTTTATTTTTAAACACGTTTGCATTGTAAAAAAGAAAATTTAGGGTCAAAATTGTATTAAATCTGCTAAAACGACCCGTCAGTGGTGAATGATGGAATGACATCAGATATCCTGATAAGTTGTGAATTTCCTCGTTCGATGACGTCCTGCATGGTTTTATGACGTGAGAGCTCGTCCGGAGCGTTTAGATGAGTTAAATATTTGTTATTTTCTAAACCATTTTTTAGGTACTTACCAACGTTTAAAAAAATGTATACACGGTGTCCGGAAACTGGTGGTACGAGCGGGAAACTGGTGAACCTTCATCACATAGAAACCCAAAAAAAAACAACTTTTTTTCCGAAAAAAAAGTCTTTTTCCTTTGATTTGATCACTAAAAGGTTAAAAAGCTTTTGTAGCCGGGTCTACGCTTGACGCATTTCGACGAAATGACAATAAATAGCTGATAGTAACAAAGTGACCCCAGAGCGATCGATTTTTTTGAAAATTGTTCTAAAAAATCCTTCGAACACGATTTTCTATAAAACAAAACTAAAATAAAAAAAATGTTATAGCACAATATCAACTCCAAACTTGATGTAGATTCAACAGTTTAACGCTTATAGCTCTAGTTACCGGACACCGTGCATATTTAGCATCGAAGTTTATTCTTTTACATATTTATGCAAATTTGAATACATTTTTATCAACTTGTATCTTGAACCAAATACTTCTTGCTATTTTATTTAGAAAATTGGACAAAAAATTTTTTTAATTTGACTGTGTGTTGAGCACCACTTGTGTACATAGACTGATCTAAATACTAGTTGTAGGTATGTACTTTAAACATGTTGTGCGGCGGAGTCCAATTTGTAATGAATTGGCAACTATTGAAAAACACTTTGCTAAGTAGTTAGTAGTTATTCCTACTTCGCCAGCAATGTTGCCATATAACTCTGATGTTATGTCTGTATGTATTTGTGTTGGTACTTGCTCAATATTACCGGAAAAGGGGATGGTAACACATAACACTGATACAAAATTTCATAATTTTAAGGCATTCAGTGCGTTTCAGGATACATGGTGCATGAAAGTATCATGTTTCAGTTTTTTTGCTTGACCCATAGAAAGCAGAATTCTATGAACATAGATATTTTGAAGGCATGTTTTTGTGTATAGTTTACTCAAAATATGATAAAAAATGAACTACAATGTTGAACAATAAAAATGATACTTGTATTTTATTTGAAGTACGTAATAGAGGTGACATAAACGAGTAAAATAAATATTGTAATGTGTAAGTGTTAATTCTTAGCACCCAGAGAAAAAATAGTATTGCAAGTTTATTAAAATATCTTCAAATTATTGGTAATCCGATCAAAAACGTGATTGCAGGCGGTTTCCTAACTAACTTTTATTAAATTCCTAAAATATCGGAACACGTGTTTGTTTACCTGCATTTGTTATACGTTGCGACATTGTGATAATACATTCGAATTTTACTAACAGTTTATTAGAAAACCTATCAATTCACTCATTAAGGGCCTGTGATCCTGTTTTTAAAATAATTACGAATAATTTGAAGAGATTCTTTATAAAGTAGCAATATTATATATCAGTAATTTTTCTCTGTGCAGTAATTGCGTTATAAAACTAAAATAAATGGGATTCTGAACGTTAAACATAATAAATATTGGTTTTTGATGCTCCTCTCCAAATGGCCAATTTAAAATTCAATAAGACACTAATGCGGAAGGGTAATACATAGGTCTTAGTGTGCCATTTGAAATACCGCATCAATAACCTACCCAGAATATAATAAAATTAACTGTATTTTCCATGAATCCAGAAATGAATACATTTAAAGACAATCTACTAGCGGGTCGTTGGCCAGTACGCCACTACTATATAAGGAGGGAATTTCTTACCTCGCCGGCAGTATGAGTGCGTCTAGCTGCTGGGAGAGGTGTCTCCGGATGATAGCCCTGGCCGGGGGCACGCCGAGGGCGGTGGCCATGGTGTCTCCTGTGAAACTTGGCTCCAACACGACCAGCCCGCCGTGAACTCCGCTGTCTGCTGGGACAGAAATAAAAAAAGACTCAATAATGAACAAATGAAAGAAAGGTTTTCTTTAGACATCTTTTAGTCCAGCTTCGAAACTACAACTTAGAATCGAGATATTTGATCTCATCCCCAACTTTTTTTATCTGAACGACATTCCTGAAATTGAGGGGGCATAATTTCACTGATTTCGGTTCAGACCTTGTATGTATTGATTTCGTAATTGTGGTCGTTGACGAAAATAGTAACTCTAATGGAAATGTGTCTAAGGGTATGAGAAAGGTGGAGATAGCATTTCTGCTTTGTCTCTCGCCTTTTAATCATTACCTTTGATATAGTAACTTGTATAATTGTGTGAATAATAACCAGTTTAAATATTTTACCGACGACAGCATTATTTGACTACTTGTCACACAATAAATTTACTTGGCGATTGAGCTCAGCATCTCAAACGAGCTAACACCGCAGTCACAACAGAAAAATCGCTACAAAAGTTATATAATTTGAACATAAGATTTAGTTTGTTAAAATGTTAACTACCTTTGAGGTTGTCAGCATATTCTGCCAAGTCTATGTTTCTGGCCCAGCGGACGAATCTCTGGTTGGTCCATACAAGAGGATCTGCATCCACTGTTTCAGATTGATGTCTTCTCAACGCCAGTGCCTAGTAACAAAATATATATATATTAAAATCAAAATAACGAAATGAAATACGTATCTTTAAGATTAATTATTTTCGAACAATCAAAATGTATTCGACATGAACATTCAATATGTGAAGAGGTAAATGAAATCACTAATTGACCACTCAAAAAACAAAAAACGGAAAAACGAGTTATCAGAAAATACAACCTTTTGACCAAAATATTTTCTGTTAAGAATCCAACAAATACAATTGTTTTTGATACTGAAATATACACATCACCGGATCATGGGATTACGTACAATGGCGTTTTTTTTCGTTTTAATAAATCCACATAATGTATATTTTGAATTTAAAAAACGAGAACTGAAAAATAAACTAAAGGTCGTTTTGTCTCTTTGTTATTGACGCCGAAAACAAATATCCGCACATTGTTTCGAGTTGTGACGGGTTGAAAATCACAACACAATAAAATAATGCAATAACTGCATTTCCATTGCACCACTGTTAACAGTTTTAATATTTTTGATGCGTCAGTCAGCTGACGTTGACTGTAAAGTTTTACTAACAGTCTCACGGGATATTTAAAATCCTTTTAAATTTATGTTATTATTACAGCAAAATTACAAAATTATATCAAAGATGTTATATATTTGAGAGTAATACTTGTTGGAAATCAGATACATGAGGACAACTGGTGAGTCATGTTGTTGTTAATAGTAATAATAATATTTGGATGATTTGTGTAGCGTCGTTTTGTGAAAAGTCACCTCAATATACAGGTTTCCGGGGGTAAGGTGCACCAACTTCGGGAGGTGATTTTACACGATGGTAGAAGTAAAAATATAATTACTTTTTTCGGAATTCCAACTTTTGCCATACTAAAATATTTTTCCATTAAAGAATATTTATTTTCTCATAAAAACAATTCAATATTTGCCCTTTCTACTTCTAAAATGACGTATAATCACCCCCCGAAGTTAGCGCACTTCACCCCCGAGCTCTTTGTATAATATATTTATGCAATGATGTATCTTTTAATTATTTATAGACTAGACAAACTATTATCAACGTATGGATAACAGATTGCATCCAACGGTTTGTCAATCACTGATACAAAACTGAATTTACAATGAATTTGACCATTGAATCACGCGTTAGAATGTACATGTCTTATTATTTATATATATGTTTATGTTGTTGTTCACAATGCTTATAAAATTCTATGGTTTCATTAATTTTTAGGACCTAAATTAAACCTGGTATCATTGATGAATGGAAAAGGATATTTAACCACCCCAAAATGGTATTAAAATTCTAGGAAATGGTACTTTTTTTCATTAATCCCACGTAAATAATTTCCCTCAGAGCCTATGTTATCTTTTGGGATGATGTGTGTAGAGTTTTTTTAAAGAAAGGAAGGAGAGGAAATTCTGGGAAGGAAAAAAGTATTAAGGGTGGGTAGGAGTCTGAGGATCAGTGCGTCCAGGAGTATTGCAGAAATGAATATATCCCTCCCACTGCGGTTCAAGGCGGTGGGTCGAGAGTCTTGGAGAGGTCCACAGGCCTTTCTCAATAAGCCTCTCTCGATACAGATCACCACGCAGCAGGGCAGACGCATCAGACGCCAAGATCTACACGAAGCTCACCCCGTGAACCCGGGAACCTATGCACCAAACGTAGCGAACCACTTGGGTGACCTATGGCAGAGGTGTTGGTCATCCAATAAATGGTTCCCGAAACTGAATTTATACTTTGGATGTTTTCATACCTGTCTATCATACTTCATCAGCCTCAGGAGATGAATCCCGTGGACTATGGAGGCCTGGTGGAACTTCCTGGTGACTCCAAGGTACTTCTCCAGCTCCTTCTTACTCAGGTTGTCCAACATTCTGGCGTCCACCATGTTGGCTGCAAAACTCTCCGCGTACTGGGAAAGAAATAATTCATGAGTCATGTGATTGTTCATTAGCGCAATTTATTTTACTTTATTTTAATTTATTTTAATTTATTTTACTTATTTATTTTTATATCAACGGTATAAAATATGCCATATACAATAAATTATTAACAGTGACATCAGAAATTGTCGATTACTTGTGTCATGTGAGCTGGTAGGATCTGTACTCTCTCTGAAAGTCAAATAATACCTAACTAAGCAAAAAGAAAACATTTCGCAGATTATTCCTTACATGATACCTGATATTCCAGATGACTTAATTCCTTACTTCAATTCGGATATAAATTTACACTTATCGCAAATACACATTGATATTGAAGACATAGTCTGTATAGAAGACATAGTCTATAGTCTGTATTAAATCACTTGAACCCAAAACGAGCTCGGGACCTGATAAGATTCCTTCCATCTTACTTAAGAATTGTGTCCAAAGTTTATCTGTTCCGCTTAATATACTGTTCAACAAGTCACTCTCCACAGGACACTTTCCACAAATATGGAAACTTAGCTACCTAACTCCTGTATTTAAAAGTGGTGATAAATCCTTTGTTGAAAATTATCGGCCTATCTGTATTCAATCGTCTATACCTAAACTTTTTGAGAAATTGATTCTTAAGAAAATCAGCTTCTTTGTAAACTCTTGTATCGCAACTTGTCAACACGGCTTTATCTCCGGCAGATCAACTTTGACTAACCTAACATTATATGAAAATTTTATTTCCAATGCACTTGCCAACAAACAACAAGTTGATTCTATATATACCGACTTCAGTAAGGCGTTTGATAAGGTCTGTCATAAAATCCTCATTAATAAACTTTTGAAACTCGGCATTAATGGAAACCTTTTATCTTGGTTTAAGAGTTACCTACTTAGGCGTCAGTTAACTGTCTGTATTAATGATCACTTATCCTACATGTTCGAAGCTACCAGTGGCGTACCCCAGGGTTCGCATCTTGGTCCTTTACTTTTTAATTTATTCATTAACGACGTAACAAACATATTCACCCGTGTTCTCATTCTAATGTTCGCTGATGATATGAAGATATATAGAATTATTGACAATATCGAGGACTGTCTAACACTTCAATCTAATATTAATAGCTTTTACGATTGGTGTCTTAAAAACAAATTAACTCTTAATGTAAAAAAATGTCAACTTATGAGATTCCACAGAAAAAAAAACCCATTTTTGTTCACCTACTTTCTCAATAATCACACCTTATTATCTGTGGATGAAATAAGAGACCTAGGTATAACATTTGACACTAAATTAACATTCATTAAACACATTAATAATATAACCAGTAAAGCAATGCAAATGTTAGGATTTGTCTTACGGATTTCAAAGGATTTTAAAAATTTAAAAACTGTCAAATTACTTTACACTTCACTTGTTAGAAGCCAACTAGAATTTAACACCACCATTTGGAGTCCTTACTACAGTGTACATGAGAATTCCCTTGAGCGAGTCCAACATAAATTTTTACGTTATATTAATTTTAAATTGGGAATATTCGTCGAAAACATTAATTACCCCTCTCTGTTACAATTATTGGGACTCGATACATTAAAAGAAAGAAGAATTTGTTTTGACCTATTTTATTTATTTAAAATCGTTACCAACCTGTTGAACTCCCCTGAACTTCTTTCGTTAATATGTTTCCATGTACCTAGTCGATCAGTTCGTTTCAAATTACCCTATCATTGCAACAATACAGGATCTAACGCTGAACTCAATTCCATAATAAATCGCCTACATGTACTTGGTAATAAATATGTTTTGGATGAATCTATAAACATTACTAGCTTAACCTCATACAAACACTATTTAATTAAAACTGTATGTCAGCGCTTCTCAGATTGATTATAATCAAATATAGTTTTAAAGTATTAATTTATCCGGGATTTATTGTATATGAATTGTTTATATATTTATATATATATTTATATATATATATAAATATATAAACAATTGTTGTATTGTATTTATAATAACTATTTCTATTGTTCTCTTTTATGTATTTTATATTTATATTTTTTTATCTATGTATATTCTGTATTAATATGTATAACAAATGTTATTTTTTTGTAAAAGCCGCTATAATCGGCGTTAATAAATAATAAATAAATAAATAAACATTGATAGTAAAGAGAAACGTTTTAATTTCAAATTCATAATTTTTGTGGTCGGTCCTCCATCCGCTTTAAATATTCCTTTCTGTAAATAGTAGGTGTATTAAAAGTAAAACCGCTCGATAGCCTCAGCTGCAAGATGGAGTAGATGAAGGTGGGGGAGTACCTGGCTATTCAGATGTGGTTACCAAACTCGGCCAAATCCTTTTCAAGCAAGGTTTCAATGATGACTGGTGGTCTTACACCAGGGCGATACTGAGATTATTGTAGCCATTCCGGCCGCCATTGAAGGTGGCTTCATAAAAGGGAGCAGTTCACGGACTCGAGACTGGACGTTATACTGGGATAACTTGAAAAAAAATACGTCCTTATCTAAATTTAACTTTAATTACTTTTTTTTCACGTTTGTTTGAGAGACTAGGACTTCTCTCTTCCACACCCACGATGCTCGGCATGACGCAAATTTGGGAAATAATGCATCGAGCTGTGGGTGGATTCCATAATTACAAGAACCGGATCGTTTAAACCCACACAAGAGGAACCTGGAGATTAATTTCGGTGAAGCCAAAAGAACGCGATTGAAGTTTACCATCGCAATGCGACCTCCATAAATTGCGTACGTTAACATAAATTCATCTGTAATTATCATCTGAATTACACTCTCTCTCTTGCCTTTATCATCGCAAATATTTAAGAAACATTTTTGTACTCCAATCAAATTAAATTCGCATATTGTATTGTTTGAGAACAAGTAAGTTTTTATTCGTGAATTCACACGCCAAAATCCCTTTGAACAAGATTATCACGCTCGACATTTTACACACCATAATTACGAGTGACAGTACCTTTTACTCTGGAACGTGCCGCAAATAAACTGTATATTATGAAATAAAACAAAATGTGAAAAAACATTAATTAATCAGATAAAATTTACTTGTTCACGCCGGGATTGCTAGTCAAGAGCCTTAACCCTCGACCACGGAAGCCGTCAAAGGAAGTAGTTATATTTCAATAAAAATAACTTTAAAATTAAAACACATAAAATAATAGTTAAGGTAGTTACTTGTGCCAAGCCCAGATCCGGCAACCACTCCCCAGCGACCCAGTCGTGGCCCAGCTGCGAGATGGCAGGGTGGCGCACCATGTCCGGGTTCCTGTGCTCCTCGATAGCCAGCCGCAGCTTCTTCCTGTGCATGGGATGCGCGATGCCCAGCTCCGACTCCAGCTCGGCGTCAGTCAGCTCCAGCAGAACCTGCGAGGAAAGTCATAGGTTAGATCAAACAGACCAGCAACGTTGAATAAAGATAATTAATCAATGGAGGAAGTAATCAGTCTAGCTCGAGAGGAACTTCATATCTGATGGACCGACGAAATACATAATCAAGGAAATTGGAATAATATTCGGAGGTTTTCAGTCAATGGTGGATTGAAAGTGGATACAATGGTGGATTGACAGTGGATTGGCAGTAGATACAACACAAGAATTCCATATCCAATGGGTGAGATTCCTGGTCGACTTAATGATAAGGAACTGTTTTTAACCATATAATTGGAGACTTTTTCGCTAACTGCTATCACGGTTCTTTCGGAGAATCGGAATCAGTGAAATCACTTTTATCGATTCCTGAGAATCGGTTTTCGTTATGAATAGGTACCAAAAGTGGTTTGGATAAAATTGGAGCTTTTTTCTACAGTTCGCTTTAATTATCTTTTAATTAAAAAGTACTATTTTATGGCTAAGATTATTCATAACAGTTCTGATGATTTATTTTTTTCTTTCTTTTAAAATTATTCTCAAAAAACCACTGTTGCCCATCTCTCGGCTCCGCTTGTGAAGAGATTTTTATGCCTTTTACCAATATTCGTGGTGATAAGACACACAAAGATTAGTCATATTTTTAACTTGTATATTCCTCATACCTACCCCTAAATAGGGAATTTTAAAATTCAGGAGATGTGAGAGAGAGAAAGGTTACCAAAAAATTGAAAATTGTATTCAGAGTTGGTTAACAAACAATTAAAGCATAGTTTAGATTCTGAATGGTGGTCTCTCATGCAGGTAACCGATAATGTGATCAAACAATTGTAAACTAATTTTAATGTGACTTTAGACGAGTCTGAAGATGCTGGTTACGGTGAAACCGTTCCGGTCATTAATTAACAAGTGAAAAAAGTTATAAAGGTGTTTTTCACCTTGAATTATCGGTTTCAAAATAAGAAATAATTTACCAGAATACTTCTTAAGAATTCTTTATATTGACAGTTTTTCTGGGATAATACAATAACTTAGTAAACACCACTTTAATTTTTTATATTTAATGCAGACCGGGTTTCGCTACAACCGTAGCTTTGTCAGGGCTATATAATACTGTAAAACTTAAAAAATCAAAAATCTACAATCTACCAGTAACATGTGTTATCAATATATTAAGCTTAGGTGCAAGAAATTGTGCTAAGTTCCAGTGGAAGAGGTTCTAGGAGTAGGTAGGGGGTTGGGAATATAGTGGTTTTGTCAATATGGAACAAGTATTGGGCTGAGTTCTAGCGAAAGAGGTGTTAGCAGTAGGTAAGGGGTTGGGAATATAGTGGTTTTTGTCAATATTGTACAAGTATTGGGCTTCTATTTAGGTTGATTTGATTGTTGATGACTTGGCCACTAATGCTTTTGGCTTCCGTAATCCAGTGCCTCCAAGTTATCCAGTCTGATCCCTATTGCATTCTTATGATGTAAACTAATCCCTGTGTTTTTATTAAATTTTTGATATGTCTCAATGAGATAGTTAGCAAATTCGGAAAAACCGTTACTATTTTGGCATTTTCGGTGTTCTTTACGGCGGGAACGCAATGTAGTTATTAAATACCTGAATGGCTAAAACTATCTTCATTATCCTTCTCGTTTCCTAAAAAAATACTTATACGAGTACTATTATTTCCATAAAATGCTGGTTTGGTATCTGATGGGAGATGTTTTATGCTTTTTGAGAAAAAATATTGACGTACAAGATTCTATGCCATTGGTAAGATTGGTTATTATTGGTTGTTATTTTATTATTATTAAGGGGGCTGTTGAATAAAAATTTACTTGTCGCTAATTCGTTACGTAGAATGTCACTGGCCATACTTATCTTATAACAGTTCTTTATTGCGATTTTTTTGACTGTAGTTAACTCTAGTATGTAGTTGATGTTTGATAAAGGGACCGTAAACAGCCTATGGATCATGGAATGGAAAGCGGAATGTTTGTGGGAGATGGGGTGGTTAGAGGAATTATGAATGGTTATGTAAGTACTATTTTACTGTTTATGATTGATAACCTAAGATCAAGAAAGTTTAAAGTAGCTCAGTTCCCTTCCATACAAAGACAACATCGTCGACATATCTTTTCCAAAGACCACAAAAACCAAGGCGCATAACACCGCAAGAAGGCGCTAGTGTAGAATGTTGCCATAGGAAAATATGGAGGTATTATTAATATTATTTGATATTTTCGTGCATTTATTTAAATCTGCTAAGGTTTCACTGCTAACATGGATACTAATAAAGTTATCCTTTATTACATGTGACCAGTGAACGCGAGACAACAATATTGGAGAATGTTTTATGTTACGAACATTGAATAGAAAAAAGGGTAGATAAAGCCTGAAACAATTCAAGTGCTTTGCCATTTCTTTAAATTGTTACATCCGCCTTCCTCGCGTCTATTATCTTAAGATCCCTTAATTACATGTGAACGACCGACGCTAAATTACTTAAGCAAAAGGGGTTGGAAAATAGCCAGCTAAGACTAGTGGCTTTTGAACTTTATTTCGAGTCGTTGAAAAAATATGTGTGAAAATCTTACAATCTTTGAATGAGGTGGAGGTGGAGAAGATTAATATTGGGATTGCGGCTCGCGAGCCACATGCGGCTCTTTGGGTTTTTTGGTGTGGCTCTTCGAAGAATGACGATGAATGATGAATTAATATAATGTTTTTACTATTTATTATTAATGAGTGGCCCCGGAATGCTTTCTCGGGCGCTTCCGACTTCTTCCACCATTCACTACTGTATACCACAATGGTACTGTAAAAAATCATTCTTGTGTAGAGATATAAGCGTAATGAGTAAGATTAAGAAAGGGACGCTTAGATGGTTTGGGCATGTAGAGCGAATGAGCGAAGATAGGAGTGTAAGGAGGATATATGATGCAAATGTGAATGGTAGCAGAAGTCGGGGACGCCCGAGGAAGACATGGCACGATCAAGTGAATCAGATACTCGAGTCGGGCCATGTCAAGAGTCAGAATAATAGAAGAGTATGTATGAGACGATGTATGAATGTGAATGAGGCAAGGAGTGTGTGCCAAGACCGAGTTGTTTGGCGGTCCGTCCTCTCTGCCTACCCCTGCGGGGAAACGGCGTGATGGTTAGTTAGTTAGTTAGTTAGTGTAGAGATATTACGTCAAGCATTACCGGGCGTCCCCGACTTTTCTACCATTAAAACCACCCTATAAACACTCCTGGCACTCATAAGGAAAAAACAACTACTTCTCGAGTTTTGAGAGTGCAAAAATACGCTGGCATATATTAATAATATTTTATTAATCAATAAATATTTATCTATCGATAATAAAAAATTACAGTAGGTACGTACCGAATGTCAAAATATTCCTGTGAGAACGGTGCTGTTCTCGTCCCCCAGGATGTTCTGTCAGCGGTTACTTTACTGTTTATATCCTTGCCTATTTTTGAATTTGACATTTCTTTACCATCTAGAGTTTTTTGAGAGTTAGGTAGATATAAATTAAATATGTTGTGATGAATTGCTTTAGACAGTGCAGTTGTGTCACTGACACAACTTGTGCGTATGTATCACGATGAGATGCATACCGTATAGGCCACACCACGGCGGGATGTGAATCTGTGTTCGATACGTAGCGGGCGTTCATTTTTGACGATGATAGTCCGTGAGTGAGTAAGATCACGGATCTTCCTGGTCCTTCAGTGCAAATCTCGACAAATAAATGACTCTGGAAATAAATGGTGGTGGGGTGTGTGGCGATGTAGTTGGACCTCGACGCAATGCGGGCGGAGACTAGACTGTGCGCTAGGCTGGAGCCGCGGGTGGATCTCGACGGCGGACACCGCGGGCGCACGGCGGGAGCTGTGAGTTGTAAACAGGACGCAGATACACCGGCGCGTTTTCGTCGTGAGGCCTAAAAGTTTCCTGGCTGTGGAGCAAGCCTCGTATTACAAATCTCGAAGGTTCTAGGTTGCGATTTATTTATTTATTTGGAAAAGTTGACAGCAAATCTTTAATTATATAATGATACTATAATAATATTATTAGTTATGCCAATTATGAACTTTCCACTGATGAATAGTTAATGGTGTTACAATGGTGTACAATGGCATAGAGATGTTCTCTTAAATTAATTTCTTAGCGATGCTAATAGCTCGTATTATTCTAGTAGCGCGTCGCTACATTTTATTGTGGATCATTCTTTTGCAAACAGATAATTGTGTTTCTCTATTATTTGCACGTCTTACATTTTTATTTGTATTTTTATTCTTTTTTTACATTAACCCCACAACAGGAGGCTCAAAATAAAATAATATTCCTCAGGGACTATTTCATATTTTAGGATGTTTTGTAAAGGTTTTTTTTTTAAGAAAATGAAGTTCTGGGAAGGTATAAGGTTGGGTAGGAATCTAGGGATCAGTTACTAAAAAAGTATCTTCCACTGTAGAATGGACGATACTAATAAGAAATTACAAGTTATTCATATTCTAACGTAAAACAAACTTGCCTCCACCTGCCTGCATTTTGAGAATATAAAAAAATATAAATGTTTCAGTTTCATCTTAATAATATTGCCTTTTATGAAAGATTGTAAAAAATAAGCAAAAACAGTTTTAAAAACCGGAAATACTGGAGAGAAATGGAATCGGAAAACCAAGAAAAAAAGCATTTAACATAACTGTAGTTTTACACATTCTATTCAGAAATATTTTATAGATTTAAAATTGGATTCTTATTGTATTGTGTACACATTCAAGTCCATTGAGGTGATTTTTCATGAAATGACGCGATGAAAATCAATCATTCATTTTGACCAAAAAATTGTTTCGAGCATTAAACATTGAATATATATATTTTTTTTTTACAGTGAATGCCTCACAAGAGTCCCAACTGCTCCCGTCTGGAGCCAGTGAGACTATGGCATCCCCAATTGGGGGATGTTGTGAGGCTGAAGGTAAGCGGGGAAGGGAAAGAGGAAGGTGGGGAAGTACCTGGCTATTCAGATCTAGTCATTAAACACGGCTAAAGCCATTTGGAGCAACGTTTCAATTCTGAATGGTGGTCTTACACCAGGGCGATACTGGTAGTATCTTCCACTTTGGAACGTGCCGCAAATATACTATATATATTATTTTAATTAATTAATTGTGAAATAACACAAATTAATCATATAAAATTTATTTGCGCACGCCGGGTTCGAACCCGCGTGCGCAAATAAATTCGGAATGGCAGTCCAATGCGTTACCACTGGATTACGCCGGCCGTCAGAATATGATTTGAGTATCACGTAAGAATGTTAATTTTGTAAATAATAATATAAATTCCCCACATTCACTTAAAGTAGTACACATAAAAAGCCATTCGTCTATATCTTTAATTAAATATCAAATTTCTCAAAATAAGTCATTTCTTATGATCCAAATAAATATTCTAACCCATTTGAGTGACCAAATCTCCATAATATTCAAGATAATATCGCACCAGATTTCCATATAGACATTTGAGTTTGCCAAAAAGGAAACAAAGTACATATTAAATTGGGACCTTCTTTGATCCGGCTAAAGTAAGCATATGCAGGTAGGTTTATTTTATGGCGTTTATCGGTCGATCGCAACTTCCTTCCGAGAACTTTACCGTCGATACGTGACGACCCACCCCCATTTCCTTATACCACCCTGGCATTCTGTGTTCTTTAAACCTCCGGTTTTACTTATTCCACCCTGCCGTTATGTGTCCTTTACCACCCAGTATTAAATAAGAAAGGATGGAATATCATACGGGAGAATAATCCAACTTGGACCCTGGACCGTGCACTCAAATACCTTTGATGAAATCCTATGTGAGAAAAGCAGGTAGAGTCGTAAAGTGCTATTTTTGGATTTTATGCTAAGTTTCTAGAACTCTAGAAGGCAGGAAATCTGTTCGTGTATGTTACATTGAAAACGAACAATCTTTGATATTTGCATATATTTTTTTGGCTGGATTTTTTATTCCTGATAATAAGGACAAAATTATATCAATTTTTGAAGCCCCGTGTCTATAATTTTTAAGATGTAAGAAAAAAACGGATTAAAATTTCGATGTTCTTTAAAAAAAAATACTTCAATTAAAAAAATTTTTTTTTTTGATAAATTGATAAAATCAATTTTCTGAATTTTTTTCTATCAACATTATAGGTAACGGAATTGCGCGAGTGTGAGAAGAATTTTATTATACCACCCTGAAGCTGTGATGTTGGACTATAAACTTAAATATATTCGTCAAATTATTTAATTTAATTTAACAGAAAAAGGAAAATAGTGAAAATAAAATAATTTGTGGTCAAAAAAAATTATCGTTTCATTTAAATGTGTAAAACCACACAGTGATTGCTTTCTAGGAAGGTGTATTTAATTTCACTTGCGTTTTACTCAAATTGAAAGCTTAAGATATCTCAGAAGATTTCAAATCGCTGTATCCCAGATATAAGATGCACGAAGCCACTTCTAGATTAAAGCAGGAGCTGCACTCCAACCCCGGGGGACAAGGAGTACAGAAGACGCCACCGGTGCAGGAGGGGCGCGTTAAACATACTCGTAGAAGGGTGGAATCGCTGTTGCAATGCATTCGAAATGAGTACAAAATGCAAGTCTTAAATAAAACAGAAGCGTATTGCGAGCACTCTGCATCATGCACTTCTGTCGTATCCGGGGAGACTACCCACTTCACTTTCACGTAAGATGCACAAAGAAAGATTACGAAATAAATTATAATCAATGAACTGTTCATAGATATTTAGGTATGTGCATAAATTTGATTTGTTTGAGATGTTTTTATCTTAAGATGAACATTAATAGCTTCCTAAGTAAATTTAAAACAATGATGTTTTGAGATCTTCAGGTATATCTATGGTAGTAGATACTTTCCGATCTTTTTCTTCCTTTTCTCCCCATTTTCTTCAGGTCTTTCAGACTCACAAAATTCTTCAAATAACAGTTGCAATAGTCACAATTTATTGGTCGATAAAAAAAGGATGAAAAAGGGAATAATTTATTTTTACGTGCAGTGAAAATGTGCAAAATGAAAAATAGAAATTACGAAATGTTATTTAACATACTAATTTCGGTTGTTGGTACAAGGGTAAGAAATGTAAAATATTCCTGCGTACTGAGTTACAATATTAAAGTTCAATGAACCTTTAATTTTCAAAATTAACTATCCGATCAGACAAGCGATAAAGTAGGTACCAACATTATTTTATGTATTAACAATTTTTTATTCGATATGCTTATTGTATTGTAATGCTTGACTTGAATCTGAACTAGGTCCAGTGGACATACTTTAGCGCCGTTCAAATATTTTTGAATAACCTTTAATAAATTCTTTTCCTAAGAAGTGCTACATTCTTTATTAAATTAGTATGAATATAACGTGTCTTGTATTTTTATAATATCATTGGATACTTGTCGTCATTTTTCAAGTTGACTAATATTTGATAGGTAAATTTCTTCTTTTGAAAGGCAAATGAGGCTAATAATTTTTTTATAAATACATTCAGCGTCACAAATCCTAAAATTATAATATCATGTGATTTTTCACAGGTCTGCACTAGTAAAATGGTAATTGCAGTCCCAACAGGAACTACTACACACTTCAGTTTGTAATTATTTCACTTACGTAGAATTATAAATGAGACGATGATTTCCATTCAAACTGAAAACGTATCTCAAAGGCGCTGATATTATTTCATGTAATTTAAATAACATTCTTCATCGCGTCGCATTGAGCTACTTGAGTAGGAGTACCTCACTGGAGTGGCTCACTTTGTTGTGTTTTTTTTAAAATAAAAGCTCAAAGTACTGTAAAAATTCCGTGTAAATAACGAGGTTCGGTGGATCGCAAGCATCTGCGACATTATTAATGCGCCGGCTACAGCAAGATACAACGCAGTGCATATTTCTGGAACCTCTAGTTCCTTGAAAAAGAAGAATTTTTAACTGAAATATTTTTGCACCTGCTAAGCTACTTCAAGTAGATTGTCGGCATGATTTACAAAGAGTTCGTGAAGAAATAAAAAAAAATACAGAAAACACTAAGAAAATGGAAAAAAATAATTACATTTAAATACCAGAGAATATCACGAAACAGCAGTTTCAATATAATAAAAAAACGTGGTTGTATAATATGATAGACCATTCAATGGCTGAGTTGGCATCGCGTTTGGGCTCCACCCAGGCGTCGTGAGTTCAATTGCTTGGCTGGCTAAGTTCGCCATCACGACATAAGCAAAATTTTCAAATTAACGTGGTGGTAGTGGGAGATTTTCAAATTATTGTTAGGTTATTCGTAACCCGGGAATGTTAGTCTTACCTTTAACTTATTTTAAATGCATACATTATCCATACACATCTACAGATGAAGTAAAAGAGTAAAATGGATATTAAAAATCTCAATAAATCACTAAATGCACTGCGTATCAATAAATACTTAAAAAAAAATATTTTTGTCGCTTTGAGGCTAAGTCATTATTTAAAGTCCCCATTAAGGTCAAATAACAGCATTCATAATTAAACTTCATATTTATAAAAAATATATTCCTGATAAAGTGCGATTCCAGACTTAACTACACCATTCTAGATATTACATACGTTTTCAAACTCTACTGGTATCTACTGGCCATGCAAGCGAGAGGAAATTTAAAATGGGAAGCTGGCAGCTTCTGGCTTGTAGGGTAGGGTCTCAAAAAGTACTTTGGACCACGTGTACGGAGCTGTAGTACCTACCCCCGGGTAGGGTAGGTAGCTACCCTTTGAATCACAGAATAATACCACAAGTTCTTTTAATGCTTTATGACGGCAATGATGTAGATTTTAAAGAACTCAGATGATGTAAACTACATAAACGTTTGGTAATTTTATTATGATTTTTACAATGAATAATATTTCTAGCGCGAATACTTGAAAAATTACGACATATTGTATTTGTAGGATTTGTAAACCTGAACATTTATTTAAAGAACACACCAGAACAAGGAAAATCGCTGCAGAATGATGAAGAAAATTAATGATCAAGAAGAAATATTTACAGCACCCTTTGATAAATTTTTTCTTGAATATCTTTTCTTCATCAGTGGTGTAAGTTATCAAATTATACCTGAATTCCTGACACATTTCGTATTTCAAATTTTGAAAATGACAATTAAAATTGTTTTTTGTCAAAACATTACATTATGGGTAGGCATTTAATCGCCCATCTGAATTCTTGACACAATTGGTTCGAATTTCGTAAATGACACTTAAATTCAAAACAAATCTGAGTTCATTGAATCAGAGTCACAATCACTTACAGACCTACCTCAACCGAAATTATTATATGTGATGATTGATGATAATATTCCGATTATCATCACCGAGGGTAAATGATTAATTTTTTTGTTTTTATTTCGAATCTGACTGATCCTTACACTGTAAACGTATCTCCAAACAACGGTGGTGAACAATAAATTTTCTTTACAATTTCTGGATTTATCGTAAAAACATAATGTGAATTTAAAAAAAAATCAAATCAAGCCCCTACTCGCTGCTGACTAAGCAAATGTTATATCTATTAGGTGAGAGAGTTCGCTTTACTTTTCATATTCGTAGATTCGCTGCAAATACAGTATTCATTTCTGGTTAAGCTCGTTTCAGGAGCATTTATTAGGTATTTACGAGTAAAAGCTATTCGCCGGAGTAGATGCTGAAAATATCATAACGTAGATGGGATCATGAAATTTCTTTAAGTTCTATGAAAAGATAAATAAAAGCTTTTTACAGTACAAGCACGCGGCGTAGTTTTGATATAGGTAACTTGATTTGTGCGATTGACGTAGTAAATAAATGATTGTTTTGACAACACGTGACATTCACTCATTTTTGTTACTGTTAGAAATATTTTTATTTTATTTTCAGATAAATCCGGTTGTATTTTTAGATTTATATACAGTTTGTCCCAAAACCTGTCTTTGAAATGTGCCCCAAACTTTAATATTTTATAATGTATTACATTATAGTGATTTATTTTTGGGGTACTATGCCGTATTGCATAATCTCTGCCCTGATGATGGACATTGCAATGCTGTCCGAAACGTTGGCTAAAGAAAGAGGTAGCGCAACACGGCATAATACCCCAAAAATAAATCACTATAATACTTTTGGCCGTGAAAATCTCCAATCATACCTGTAATGTTTACTGTTTATAATACTGGTCACATTGATCTATTTATCATTTTTATTCCTGACATTAAAATCCCACAAGCTTGAATCTTTTTACAGCACGAAGTTACGAAACATATGTTAACTTTTCAATACCTTTTCTTAGAAACCAATGTGAGTTGACTAGGCCATAGTGTAACACCTTTATTGCATTTTTTATTTATTTTTTGGAATAATTTTACTGAGTAGAACCTCAAATTGTAATATTTAATTATTGAAGACAATATTAACGATTTCTAAACGAAAATCTGAAACGGAAAAATCAGAAAAGGATACGGTCACATCTAGGACTCGAATCTACGACCCTTGCCTTGCCAGGGCACCGCTCTACCACTGAGCTAATGTGACTCTATCCCCTTCAGTCACATCTAACTGTATCATGGTACTTGTCATATCCATGTATGCATTAATTGACCTAATATGTCAAATTTAAATAATAAATAAAGATACGTATACAAAAGTAAAGAACAACATATGCAAATTATTTCTCTAACTTTGTCAATAGCTTTATGATATTTTAGAGTTTTGAAATTAAAAATTCAATTGAAATTTAAAAAAAAAACTAATTCCGGATCTCTATATAATTCAAAATTCAGATTGTAGATTGTAGGCAGGTTCTGCGATCCACAAAGGATGTAAAACCGTGTATGCCAAAGAAAAATGTTTTTATTCGATAAAATTAAGGAAAAATATTGTACCAAAAATATGAAATTTTAATTTTTAAAGAATCATAAGAATCCTTTCTTATTTTTATGTGACACAAACCTACGTAAAATTTTACAGCCTCTATAGATAGCAAGCCCATTCTCAAAAAACATTTTCAATTATTGTCGATTATTCTTTATAAGGATTCATTTTTCAATTAAACTTTGAACGGCCGTTTTAAAACAAAACGAGAATTTTTAGCATTAAATTCCTTCACTTTTCCAGTAGTATTATACATATTATATATAGCACCACACTTCGTTCATTTTTGCCATACGCCAATGAGCTGCGAAGTGAAATTCACAGATGTCGCCACGTCCGTACCGGCACTTCACTTCTCATAGCAACGGGTCAAAGTGAACGGGAAAATACATTATTACAAACAGGAGTGTTCCTTCCAGTTTCCAGAAAATGAAAAAAGAGAGTTTCCTGAGAAAGAAAATAAAAAGTGGAACCTCTGAAAGTAGAACGACGTGTTTCTAATTAAATTATTTATTTTGATTTTCTCCCATTAAGTTAACTAAAATATTAATTAGTTTAATTTTTTTTAACAAAAATACAGTAAAATGAAATAGAAAAATATATAAACAAAAAATAGCAAATGAGTGTAGTTAATATACAGATAACTTAACATAAATAATACAGAGCTGGTACAGGTAATAAAAAATTATTAAAATAGGAACCTGTGTAAAAGAATGGCGGAGGTCTTTCGTTATTTAAAAGAACAGATTTTTTTCAAAATTAGTAACACTTTTTTTTAAAGCAAAACTATAAAAAAATACAACAAATGAGTGGAAGCCAAACCGAATCACTCAGAATCGAAATGGCTCCAGGTATGTTTGGCGACCGGAATTGAACAGCCAGGTACTTTCACACCTTCCTCTTTCCACCGTTTTTCCATCACAGATGCCTTCAGCTTCACAAAATTGTCTATTGTGGGTTTAAATAGTCCCACTAGCCTGGTTCAGGACAGTCGGGATTTTTGTGCGGTATTTACATTAAAAAAGGCCCTGACCGAATCTTTAGGATATAAAAATCATGATATTGGTTATGTCACAGACCCCACTGGCTCCCGGTACCGTGTCGTAATGATCTAGGTTTTGAAAGTAGCCCATCTTAAACGATCATCCAATTCAATCAATTACGTCGTATAATGGTAATCTTTACGGAACAAAGTCATGCACACCCGCGACATCCAATAAAACGTACACGTTCATATTTCAATTAAATTGTTATTGGAATTCATGCGACGTCAAAGCAATGCCCCCGCGGCACGAGGAAAAGTCGTAACACTTAATGTACCAACACGAAACACATAGGAAACATACCGCACGGAACACATAGGAAACATACCACACGGAATCTATAGGAAATACACCACATGAAATATTACATACAAGAATATACGACCGCTGTCCTTCCGTTTTTGTTATTGCTTTGCGGTTCTCTATTCGGAGCCTCTACGATTTGAAATAGGAAGCGCTATTTTGAAAGTAATTTTACAATGTACTGGAGAAAAAATGAATGAAAATTTACAGAAAAAACACTTTTTCTCAGTGACCTGTTTGTTAATTTTTTCGGTATAGACTTGTTTAGAGACTATGTTAAATTCGACGAAGAATATCGTGGGATTGATAGTCCTCCGTGGATGAGTGGTAAGGATCCTCAGCAACAATTCCGAAGGTCGTGGGTTTAAATCCCCGGGGGCATAAGTAAATTCTATTAGATACACTTGAGTTATTTAAAAATTTATTCGTTATAGATAATATACTCGTATAGTACATTTTCCGCACGTTCCAGTGTGGCAGATACTTCAAAAGATAACCGTTTAGAGCCAAAATTTTACTTGACAGGGCATTAACAGTAAGTTTGAGAAATACCCGGCTATTCTTATTTAATAGCTAAACATAAAAATGAAATGGAATCTCTTCAAACTAAGAGAATCTCTCATTCATTCAGGAGCCAGGTGCAAAAATTGCGTATTTGACTTTAATTTAAAAACTGATTCACAATTTTTAATTTGGCATGACTGGGTTTTTGAATCAGCAAATCAAGTCAAAGAGCGTACATCTTAAGACACGATATTATTTGTATGTTTTCTATTATCACAATATAAAACTGTATCAAGTAGACATACATGTAATAATCTACGACACCTTAATGTACGTGCATTATAAACATTTCTTTTGAATAATTTGAACTGTAAAGTAAATAGACTTTCAAATAACCTCATAAAAAGTCAACAAAATTTTACGGATTCCAAGCGAAATATTGAATTATTTCACATTCGTACGTGAAAATGCTAAAAATAATTATAAAAATGTAATAATACATCCATGTAAATATGTAGATATGAAGCAATAACCACGTGTAGTACTAATATTACGTTTCCAGAAATGAAAATAATATATTTTACTATTCCGGCAGCAGCGTGGGAAGATATTATTGTAAAGCTATGGAAAACCGCCCTGAATAAGGATTTTAATATTCCGCTGAAAATGTTCAGTTTGGAACGGCGCTGTAGAGCGGGAATATTCTGAAACCACCCCAGAAGCGACCGGGGCTAATTTAGACCGGTAATCAATATTTACATATCCCATTTTGAAATATGTTCCCCTGGTACTTGGCCGGCCCGCAGGTGCGGCGCTTTGCGAGAATTATGGAGTGACACGCGGAAGTTTCACGGGCTGGGGTGATTTGGCCGCCCATTATCGGGAAACTGAGGATAATCAAGTGGATGCGTGGGGGAAAGTATTGGAGTGTTCGTAAAGCAGGGAGGGGCATTTCAAGACTGTTTGTTGAGTAGCTACCTAGGCTGAAAGGAAGGCTTTTCGTGCTAATATACAGGGGAAGACATTATTCATTTTAATACTTTTTCTAATTATTAAATCACGGTATAGTGAATACAGAGTTTTGCAAGCGAAAATTTTAATAATTTTCTGTTAAAATATCACATTATACACAAAGAAAAATGAGTAATGCTGATTTATTGAAAATTTCTTCAAATTATTAGTCATCCTGTTAAAAACGGGATTGTAAGCGGCTTCCTCATTCTCTTCCTCAAGTGTTAGTAAATTCGTAATAATTTCGAAACACGTGTTCTCCACCTGCGTTGTTCTTAATAATATATTAGGACTAAATGCAAAAATTTGAGGACTTTTACGAACACGTGTTCGAAACATCGCGACAAAACATTGGTATTTTTCTTAAAGTTTTTAAGGATACGCAAAAATATAAAATCGTTAACGGCCTACAATTCCGTTTTAGTAGGAATACGAATAATTTGAAGAGATTTTTAATAAATTAGCAATATTTTTTATCAGGTCGTTTTCTCCGTGTAGGTAGGTTCGCTTGTTTGAACCCCTGACACAATCATCTCCAATTTAAATTCAAAACAAATCGGAGTTTTTTTGAACCCAAGTTACCGAGACAGACCCACAACCGAAATTAGCATGTTTGAATGTATACATAAATTCGAGTATAAAAGTTAATAGAATACTATTATCTGTGAATAAACAGAATACTAAAAACGAGTCACCGTAGTAATACTAATACCTTCTTGGCAAATTTTTGTGGGGGCGTTTAACAAAGCAAAAAAAAAACATCCATGGACCCAAACACTTCCTTAAGAGGCCTTAGTGAAAAGGTCGATAATTTGTTTTTAAATATTAACGATTAACAAATTGCGCTGTGGACAGTGTGGTATTACAGTAGATCCAGAATTTGTGCATTGGTGCAAAAGATAACATTGTCCAATAGAATTTTGGTGACAGTTATTATGTTATTTATGTTGTTATGGAAAGGCAGCTGTTAAATTAAGTGGAAAATAACTGAGAGTAAGTCGAGTGGATCGTGTCAAAACTCATCGCCAGGTGTTGCATAGGTATGTACATTATGTACAATGTACATAAACACATATGCAGGTTTGTTATAACCATACCATGTACATAGAAATTAATAGACTTTTTTTTAGACATTCCTTGAAATCTGGGTATCATTTCGACAAGCTAGGGGAAAACCATATTTTTGGAACCAGGAGAGTTAAAGAATGCTTGAAGAACGTACATTGAAATAACAAGACCATAAGGCGAAGTCCTTTTCTGCGAAGGATCTGAATGTTCGTTCTTAAATAATTGCCTGGAGTAGCGACGCTAAAATTGAGTGAGGTGGGATAATTGCAACACAATTCTTAAAGTCTCTAACTAAATAGTGTAACAAAAAATTACATTCTATTTTAGAAGACTAAATGGCTATTTATTTATTTTAATATCAACGGTACAAAATATACCATATACAATAAATTATAAACAGTGACTTCAGAAAATATACAATTAACAGAAACTTTAGATGGATATAAAAGTTAGAGATACAAGTACATGCAAAACTTGTAAGTAGACTAGATTAGATTAGTATTGATTGAAATATATGATAGTATAGATCAGTGTTCCGCAAAGTGTGCTCCGCGGCACACTGGTGTGCCGTGGCCATTTGTAAGTGTGCCGCGAGTCCTGCGTCACTTCTCACAAAGTGCTCTGTAAATCGGTCTTTACTTTTCTGTGCGGCGCTGCGGCCGGAGGTGGCTTTGATAGTGAAACACTTGGAGCTGTTAGCAGAAAAAATGAACTCATATTTTCCTAAGTGTGACCTGCAACGTATGGACTGGGTATGAAATCCATTTTCGGAAAGCATTTCCCTTGGACATTTACCAATAAACGAGCAGGAAGAATTCATGGAGCTTAAAACTGATCGAACACTAAAATTAAAATTTTCTGAAACAGAGTTAGCACATTTTTGGCTCCACGTAAAAAATGAGTATCCACTGCTGTCAAAGCGAGCTATTGCAATTCTATTACCATTTGCCACGACCTATTTATGCGAATTGGGGTTTTCAACTCTCACAACGATAAAGTCAAAAAAAAGAGAACGCCTGAGGACGATCGACGAAGAGATGCGAGCAGCGTTATCAACGATTGTTCCAAATTTTGATCGTCTGTGTTCAGTTAAACAGGCTCACATTTCGCATTAAACATCTTTTCATGTTATATTGATTTTAATAATAAATATAAATAAAATATTGTTTTTGGTAAATTTTGGTTCGGAGTGGCCACGCTTATTACGAATAATTTTTAGAAAAAAACTTTAGATATGCCGTAATTACAATAAAAGGAAACTTTTTGGCTTGGTGGCGGCGGAAAAAGATGCATTTTAATTATCAATTGCGTAAAATTAAAATTCACTTCTCGAACCGATTCGGTGACAGTTCGCGGTCATTCTGTCACTGTTATGTGATAAATATCAATCATAATTACACAAACCCGGCTAGACAAACCCTGCTTTGCCAAACAAACCATTCAAAACCTGGGATGTTTTTTAAAATTATGATGACAAGCAGTTTTCGTAGTTGAACCTCAAAGTTCGCCGTTATTCGTAATAAGCCTAGCCAATCCTATCCAAAATTTACCTTGTTTTTTTTTTCTTTGGTGTACCGTTAAAATTTCTTGATTAGTTAGGTGTACCGTGAACATAAAAAGTTTGCGGAACACTGGTATAGATACATGATATAATATATTACAAAAACTAAAATGTATGCATTTATTTTCAGGTTTTGGTTGAAAGTAGGTAAGTGCCAATCAAGCTGTTGGTTCACCGTATTGACTATTATTATCGACCCAAGTTTCCTCAGTTGCCACAGGCAGTTCATTTTATATACAAAATTATTTGACTTTTTACGTAAGTATGAGTAGACTTACATTTTATTGGTCATGACTTAAAAGATATGACATTAAAGCCTTTTTTACCTAGCTTCTGTGCATTTAAACAGATCCGCTTATGTTCCAACGTGTTGCCTGCACACTCTCAGATTCATTTCCCAATTTCCACGTGATTTGGTTTACTCCCCTTTCCCTGATTACCTCGTTTATTAATTTGAAAGTCTATGGACGATACTCTGAATGTGGTTAGCAATGCTTATAACTATTACCGATGTACTTACTTATTTACGATAACAGAGTTGTTTGTTCTTCAAGTGTTAAGGGCCTGCGTCATATTCGGCATTATTAATTTACTATTTTGATAAAGATAACACCCTACTGCACATATAAGTTGGCATGTGTTACAAATTACAACACTGAAAGTAGATTAAAAAATATATTATTCTAACATGAAACCACCGGTACAGAATCGAGGCATTCAAGCTTAAATGGCGAATATGACAAAATAATTAATGTTTATTATTGAAGTTCGTTATCCATATACTCGTACATTGTAAAGTTTCATTAATCCACTGAGAGTAAATTAGAACAAAGTGATTGCAATTTTGAAAAGTTTGATAGTAAATTTTAAAATAAGTTTAAGATAGAATGGGTACTTTGTTAGTTCGGTTGAGGCCACAATATATCAGTACAACGTGAAATAGTGAAAACTTGCTAGTAAAATGATACCACCTTTATGACCCTTTCAAATTAATATAAAATAAGACATAACTAATAATATCACATTTTCAACGGCAATACATTTATGAAACATAAGATTTATTTTATTCGCCGATTCATTTGCCATTTTGGAATTGACCGTAATAAGTAAGTTCGGATTTCAGACTTGGGGCTAAGCACATCGTAAAGCGATTGGTAAAAAATATCAGAAGTTCAAGGATTCTGCTCTCGTAAAGTTTACTGTCTATTAATGTGTGGAACTCGAAACTACGTGCCGCACTTACCGATATCGTCTATTTCATTTCACATTTAACATCGCATAAAAGCAGCATTTTGATCATATAGCTATTTTCCTCGCATACGACCCACCCGAAGTTTGCCTTTTTAGGGGTGGGATAAGCAAGATAGGTACTGCGGGAGGCTTTTTATGATATTGAATTTTAAATGACCGCGGAATGAAAGACTTTTTTTTTTGTAGGCTGAAGTTAAAGTCAGGCTAGCTCTTTTTACGCCCGGCAGGGTCTTTTACGATTGCGGAAGAGATTTTTTTAAACCCGTTTATAGCATATTTCGGGACAACTATTGACGCCCCCGCCTTTGTTATACGTGCTATCTTTTTTATTATCGAGTTATTGCTTTGTTGATAATACTTATGCTTCATGTCATAAATTGCGTTATGGCCTGGTCTGAATTTGCGAATAGTGGACGTTGGATTCTGATTAATAGTATGGTTACATAAAATAATGTTGAAGTAGATTAAAAACCACATTATTATGTTTGTTGGCTAATATTTGATATTAGGGGCAGTTTGCGGTCGTCAAATAGAGTGGCTTTTTGTATTGCTGATGCGATAAATTATGAGGGTAGTATTTAATACTTTTAATGCATATGGTGGCCATATAAATTTGAAAATAAATGATTAAACAAAAATTATAGTCTGGTGTAAATGTTATAGAAAAAAACTACACATTCTAAGATTAATTGTATACCCACAGACAGATGTACAGACTTCACACAAAGTATTATATCTCGCTCCAAACTTGGAGTATGTTTTGTATCTGCTATTAGATTTGAATTCATTTCGGTACGCCAAATTTTATAGAGATTAATTCTACATTTTTGTACGGTTAATTAGAGTTCCGGTAGCTTAGGGAGTAATTAAGACATCAAATGTGGGTAATTTAAGAGAAAAATGATTTTAAAATATCTCCCGCGGAAAATGCTTTCGACAAAAATTCAGGTAGTATGCAAAGCTCGGTTTATTTAGATGAGTAATCGACATAGGAATCTCGGGGCGAGAATTTTTAATAACACATACTACTAAGAAAGACAAATATTCCCCGATTACTTTTACCTTACAATATTTGAATTCCTGCTATTATTTATTCGTGGAAAACGTTGTTATCCGGTGCAAGCACTTGGTGAATACACATCTACCTGGAGGTTCGTACACAGGCAAACGTTGGCGACATTTATTAAACTCGTCGGGGACGCTAATCTCCCGCAACCAGCCGGGTGAGATTATTCCGACTTGCATCGTTGAGACTTTAAACATGGCGTAAAGGTTTCAGACATTTTGTAACAATGCGTGAGCTTAGATCAATGTCAAAAATAAATCAGCCAACAAAGCATAAAAATATATTTATTTATTTTAATATCAACGATATAAAATATACCATATATAGTAAATTATAAACAGTGACATCCAAAAATATACAATAAACAGAAACTCTAGATGGATATAAAAAGTTAGAGATACAAGTACATGCAAAACTTATAGGTAGATTAGGTTAGATTAGTATTGATTGAAATATATGATAGTATAGATACATGATATAATATATTACAATAGCTAAAATGTATGCATTTATTTTCATGTTTTGGTTGAAAGTAGGTAAGTGCCAATCAAGCTGTTGGTTCACCTTATTGACCCAAGTTTCGTCAGTTGCCCCAGGCAGTTCATTTCATTTCATTTTATATATAAAAAAATAACAGCTACAGCAATTTTTTGGTCGTGAAAGCATTCTAGTTTTGACAATTTGAGAATTCAGCAATGATTGTTGGAGGAAAATAATTTTCCTCAAGGCGTACGTCATATTTGGAAATGCTGTTTGGAGGGTCCTTTTTAAGAAAGAAAGGAGAAGAATAAGTTCTGGGATGGAAAAAGGGTATGAGGTGTTGGTAGGAATCTGGGGATCAGTTGGTCCAGGAGTGACGGAAGCATGAATCCATTTTTTCAACTGCCCCTTGCAAGGCGACAGGTCGAGAGAACCCGGGCACCCCTGCTAATTCACAAAACGTAGCAAACCACTTGGGGTGACCTATACAGTGGTCACCAAACTCAAAACGACTTGGAGGCAGAGGTGTTAGTTATCCAATAAATGGTTCCTGGGGCGACGGTAACCGTGAATTGAACCGTGCGGGAAATTGAACCGGCAACCTTTCAAATCAAATTCAAATGCGTCGTCCACCATGCTTGTTTTTCAATTGTAATCATTTTTAAATTTTCCTTTATCTATTATTTTTTTTCAGTTTATTATCTCCTTCCCTTTCCAACTCCCTTTAGAAAACATACCCCAATTGGTATGTTTTCTAAAGAGTCCCAACTCCCTTTAGAAAACATACCCCAATTGGGGATGCCGTAGTTACACTGACTCCGGATAGTTGGGACTGTTGGGCGTATGTATTCACATAAAAAATAAATGTGAAATGTACGCAAAAATGATAAAATCTGTTATTGACTTTTAATATGGGGTAAATAACGTAAGTTTAAATTACTCTAAATGCATATAAGTGTAAGTGAACTACAATCGGGCGCTGTCAGCTGTTTCCAACTTCGTATTGTAATTCCCACGGCATGAGAGTTATACAGGGTGTCCGGAAACTCGTAGTACAAGCGGGAAACTGGTGAATCTACATCACATTTGGAGTCGATTTTGTAGTATATTTTTTTTGATTTGAGCTTTCGTTATCGAGTAAATCGAGTTAGAAGTTGATTTTTTTTATTATTTTTTTTTTTTTATTCAAATTCTTGTAAATTATTACTGAAGATCAAAGTACCCAACTAATTAAAAGTAAAACAAATGAAGAAACTCGGATTTGAAGCATTATTTTGAAATCACCCTTCATTTAATCCGGTGTAATCATAAAATATTTCTGCTCTGCAGGGTTAAAACATCTGTTGTTCAACCCTAAACACCAGAAAAAAGTGGGTGTGTCAAGCCTACGCAAGACAGAAGTGAAACTTCTAGTATTCCTCTCTCTCTATTTTCATTTCATCATCTCTATTTTCTCTCTTAGGTTAGTTTGAAAATTAGAGGTTAAATAATTCAACGACGAAGCATGGATTTGCTTTTTCTAATATTTTCTTATAGATGAATGACGTTCGATTAATGTATAGTTCCAAAAATTTTCAATTTATTCACAAGTATACAATATTACATAAATAACAATATTACAATTAAAAATTACAAAGAAATTACAATGACAATTTACCAATCATGTGCCATTTTCATTGTCAATTTCATGAATATCATTTCCTAATGTCGTGATAATTGGGTTATGGTAACTAAAGTGCGAGATATATACATGAGCACTTAAATCCTTAATGAATCGTGCAAAAACTGCATCGATTGTTGTCCCGTGTCGAGAGAGAACGTTCGTGAGCGGCTCCCCCACCTCAACAAGCGCATATGGTGAGAGAGGGACAGTGAACGGTGAGCGGTGGTGGGGGTACCCGCATTTTCGTGTCGATCCTGACTCGGTTTTACTCCGTCCCCGAATTACGCGCCTAAAGAAGTTTCACTTCAAAAACTTTAACCCTAAAATAGCCGAAAAATATTTTTTTTTGGTTTTTTTTTTTTTTGTGAAAATGCTCAAATCAAAAAACTTTATGTTTATTTGGGTTCCCCATGTGGTGTAGATTCTCCAGTTTCCCGCTTGTACTACGAGTTTCCGGACACCGTGTATATTATTATCTGATATTGTCCTAATCGAAACATTCCTGGAGAAGGATTGTCTCGGAGCCGTCGAACCACATGAACCACATGGACCCGACCACACCGCTCGGACCACGCAGCGCGGAAAGCAGAGCCCGGACCACATAGCCAGGACAACAGGGCTCTAACCACATAGGTCGGACACCGGAGTTGGGACCACAGAGCTGGTACCATAGAACACGGAGACTAGCCGGAATTCCACTACGTTAATTACTTCTTCGTTTTTCGACTTGCACTTACACAGTGTGTACGACTGTACAGGGGCTAAGTGCACTATCTTCTGGAGGTGATTCTACACGATAGTACAAGTAAGAAAGAATAAGAATATTTTTTAAAAACATATAAGAACGAAAATAATAATTCTTCTCGTGTTGTACTTTGTTTTTTTTTCTTTCTCTCTCCTTTTCTATCCCCTGTATTTGTAATCGAGCATAATCTATTTTTATCAATGTATTAGTGGGTAAGTACCTTCTTCTAAATTCCTACCTTGGCCCTATTTTTGTACTGTTTCGTATGTGAAACTTATAATATAATAATAATAACATAACATTTATATAGCGCAGTTTTGTGTTGTTTCACTACAAGTGCGCTTAACTATAATAAACTTAAAATAAAATTTCCTATTGTGTTCCTTTTAAAAAAAATTAATTACATAATATGAAATAAAGAATAGACGGTTTACACAAAAGCAGAGAATAAAATTTAACAACAACAGTGCTATTTTAGTAGAGGATAACAATAAAAGACAGTGACAGTGCACGAAAAATAAGAACTTTAAAATTAAAATATTATATAAAACAGGAAAACATTAAAATATTATATAATAGGTGGACATAATATAATGTTGGTATCAAAATTTCAATGTAAAATTATACCTATTAACTCCCACCTATGTATTGCAAGTTCCTCTCGTCCTACAATGAGTTTTGTAACTCATCAGGTTTGTTCTAGCGAGAATAAAAATTATAAATAAAAGAAAAAACTTTGAAGAAGATAATATTAACAAAACTAAACGAAACACGAAGACACGTAAAATAAAATATAGATAACTGTCACAACTGGGAATCGAACCGGGATAGCGACTTATCCACTCGACCATTGGGACCTAGTTATTAAACCTCCTGGTAGTCGATTTAACATTTCAAATTCAGAATCAACAATATTATCTGGCAACTAATAATTTCATAAATATATAACTTTATTCGAAATTCCGCCGCAATTGTTCGATAAAAATTATTTTCACCTACGAAAAAATATTTTTGTATGAATAAAAAAAAAACAATGCACATATTTATCTTTTTTAGTTTTTCCAACATGTATCTAGAATCAACTCTCGAAACTAGTGCACTTTATCCCGTGTTGTGATAGATTCGTTAGACCTATAGCATTATAAAACACAGTTTTTACAGTCTGTAATCACTCGAGCGATTTTTGGTATATTATGCCATGTTTGCGAAAACTTTTTGAGCGATCACTTGCCATAATGTGATAAATTTATAGAACCTAAAATTTTTGGATAAATAGTAAAATTCAGGTGGAATTAAACTAAAATTTAAACCGCAGAAAGCATTTTCATATGTTTCCACATTCATATTTTGAGGAATGGTATTAATTAAATAATATGGACAGTGATACCAATCGGCAATCACTCGAGTGGGTAGAGGGTAGAGGTATGCAATGCTAAAATCCTTGAATTGTCCAAATTAGACGGATATGACAACGTACCTACTGGAACGTGATAGGTACAAAACTAAATACTGTGGCAGAATATCACCGTTGTTAATGTAACCGTATGTATTTGTCATATGTTATAAATTAGACGGATATGACAACGTACCTACTGGAACGTGATAGGTACAAAACTAAATACTGTGGCAGAATATCACCGTTGTTAATGTAACCGTATGTATTTGTCATATGTTATAAATTAGACGGATATGACAACGTACCTATTGGAACGTGATAGGTACAAAACTAAATACTGTGGCAGAATATCACCGTTGTTAATGTAACCGTATGTATTTGTCATATGTTATAAATTAGACGGATATGACAACGTACCTATTGGAACGTGATAGGTACAAAACTAAATACTGTGGCAGAATATCACCGTTGTTAATGTAACCGTATGTATTTGTCATATGTTATAAATTAGACGGATATGACAACGTACCTACTGGAACGTGATAGGTACAAAACTAAATACTGTGGCAGAATATCACCGTTGTTAATGTAACCGTATGTATTTGTCATATGTTATAAATTAGACGGATATGACAACGTACCTATTGGAACGTGATAGGTACAAAACTAAATACTGTGGCAGAATATCACCGTTGTTAATGTAACCGTATGTTTTTGTCATATGTTATAAATTAGACGGATATGACAACTACTGTACCTACTGGAACGTGATAGGTACAAAACTGAACACTGTGGCAGAATATCACTGTTGTTAATGTAATAAATAATGTAACTGTATGTTATTGCCATAATTCTAATTTAAATTTTTGTTAAAATTTTAATTGGAATTATTTTTACACCAAAAAGCATATTTTTGTTGTTTGATGTGACGAGCGTTCTGGCGACAATAAAACTCAAAAAATCGCTTTCAGACATTTTAGATTATTTATTAATTAGTCAAGAACGTTTTATGAATTTTTCTGTGTTAACAGGCAATAACAAAAGTATTTATAAAATAAATAAAACATCATAAAATAAACATGTCGTTTTGGCGGCGATTCACAAATGGCTCATTTTAAAACCCAAAGAAAATTAAAATGCCATAATTTTTTTTTCATTAAAAAAAGCAGTGAAAATACGCTATTAGGTATATCATAGTTCCGGTAACCGGATAAATCATCACAATGATAATTCATCACAACTTTAAAAAGTTATATAAAGTCATGGAAAGTGATGAAACCAACACTTTATTAACTAGGTTATGCAGGTTAGGTTAGGTCAAAGATTTTTTTTTTCATTGTCTGTAATGACTTTATATCACTTTTTAAAAGTGTGTTGAATTATCACTGTGTTGAGTTATCATGGAACCCATAGTTCCACGGCATCCGGGTAAATGATAAATATATGAATAGTGGTATCGGGGACTTACCTTTCCACTCTTGATGTTTTCCGCGCAGCGGGCCCCGTACTGCGGGGGCATTCCCAGGGCCAGGTCAAGCCAGGCCCTCACGGCAGGGGCCCTCCAGCGCTCCAGGGGCAAGGATGCGGCCTCGCGCAGGGCTGCCTCGGCGCTCACGGACCACTGCGCCCGGGGCTCGTAAAGGGATTCTGGAAAGATAAATTTAATAAGGTACATTTTCATGTGGTCTATTATTTTTTTTTGTTAGTGAACTTTTTATAAAGGTGTAGATAATTTTATTAGTTTCTATTTAAGCTGATTGTAGAGTGTGTTAAGGAACGTACTTGACTTACTTTAAGCCCGTGATTTTTGACATTTTTTACTATTTTTTGGTTCCATGATATTTTATCAAAATGACAATTAAACACACCTTTAAAAAGTGATATGGAGTCTTTAAAAGTGATGAAACAAAAACTAGGTTAAATAGTTACCCTTGTAACCTATTTAACCTAGTTTTTGTTTCATCACTTTGAATGAGTTTATTTCACTTTTTGTAGGTGTGTTGAAATGTAATTTTGATGAGATATCTGGTCACCTACAAAAATGTAGACCCCGATATAATATTTAGTAAAACTGGTAAGTCCGTCAAAAATAGAAGAGACTCACTAGCACGCAAACAGGCTTTTTATACCCTCAGTTCGCGTCGCACATTCATCAGAAACATACGTTCACTATTAATCCATAATCTCCGATCATACGTTCATTACATTATGTTATGTCTATTATATGTGTGTGCCGCAAAATAGTCCCAACTGGAGCCAGTGAGATTATAGCATCCCTAATTATTTGGGGTGCGTTTTGAGGCTGAAGGTAATGGGGTAGAAGGATACGGGTGGAGAAAGACAGGGAATTATCTGACTATTCAGATCTGGTCACCAAACACTAAAAAAGTCACAACAAGCAACGTTTCGATTCAGAATGGTGGTATTTCACCATGGCGATATTGAAAGTATCTCTCATCTTAATATATCACTTTAAATCAATAAATTGTAAAACAACAAAAATTATTATTCAAATACAACATACATGAACCCGCGACCTCTGAATTCGTAAATAATTATTCAGGGCTGAATCAGACAATTCCCGTTCACTAAATCCTGTGTACGGAATCAATTTTCAGTACTAATATTCTAAAAGCAATATTCTATCACCAATATCAAAAACATTCAAACACCTTCATTGTGCGCATTTCGAGATTGAGGAAAATCGATTTGTAAAAAAAATAATCATATGTACACGCAAAAGGAAAAGCAAACAAACTATGAAAATCCAAAACCAACAAGCAACATGCGTGTGATGAATTAATAACTCCAATTCCAGGCCAGACCAGTGAAGCCGACCTGCAAGTCTACCCGGAACCGATATTAAAACCCGCAAACAGGCTACTTACTGAACTGCGGAAATAATCCGTTGACCCGAGATAGCGCGGTGCTTATTGCAAAGACCTTAAAATAAATATTAACAGCAAGTTCTTAAGTACAGTTTATTGCTGTACTTAGCTTCATGTGTTTATTATTAATGGTAATAATAACTAACAACACAGAGAAAAGTAGGTTAAAGAAGTGTTTTATGAAGAAACCTGGAATGGAAAGGCGATAAAGCTCTCCACAGGTCAAGAAGTCGAGTAACTTAATCAACGAAAACAAAACCGTTTAAAAAATTGCGGCAACACCAGGTTTAAGTTTTTCATTAAACTTACAAAATATAAAACATTAATTGAGTCAGTAAGGAAAATTATTAATTCACCGCTTCTCAGAATGTTCACAAAATTTAAACAATATAACACATTTAAATAAACTAATAGCAGTCACGTCATTATTAAACAATTAAGAAAACATTACTATTTAATGTGGGGAAAACAAATTTCAAAGTATCCCACAAAATAGAGAATCTATTGTCACAATTGTTTTCTCTGTAAATAATAAATTATTTTAGATATAATCAAAATTAATGAAGTAGTATTATTAAAACTCAAATATTCGTTTGGTAGGTTCCTACTAGATTATATTGAACGATGCGTCGGCGTTGTTTGGAAAAAATCTAGACCCTGATATATTTTGCTTTATTCATAACTTTAAGGTTTTTAAGAGTGATTTTTCCAAAGATCTGTGTTTCGGAAATCTTATTTATCAGGTAGAGTCTATCCGCATTCTGAAGAGATTATTTGATTTCACATGGAATCCAACTGTAGGTATCATAAATAGGAAAAAAGGTTTCCTTATTTGATTCATTAATATCTTTATTGATTTCACTTTTTTTTCTTTTTAAACCGAAATATTCATTAAAAATATGTATTGTTGTGATAAATAACTGAACTTCTATTCCAAACTAGTTTAGAATTTACAATGAAACTATAAAGATCCATTAAATACGTAATTTTTTTATTTGGAACTTTTTCACTATATACTGTACTGTAGTTTGTAAAGTTTGAAATATTTGGAGTAAGGGAATCAACATTTTTGGATAGGGTTATGTTTGCACAGTGAACACAGAGACCATTTTAGGTAGTTTTATGAATTTGCTTTGCCAGTCAGGGCTTCCTCTCTCCAAAACCTCCCCCCCACTGAGACCCTTTCAGCGTGTCACTTTAATGTATAATTAAGATATTCGTGGACGAGGACTAACCCCATGTTGTTGGGGTTTTTCATAAATCATGAATTTAATTTATACTCTACTATTATAAAAATTCGATATTCATATAAAAAAAAAATTATTGGATAAAAAAATAATTCTTCAGTTTGATTACGTATTTTGGTCTCAAATTCAAATTTATGTTTCGTATAAAAAGCCCGCGTAGCTGTGCCTCTTAATAGGACATGTTTTATGTTTGAACATATTTTAATATTTTGGGCGTGACATTTAATTCGAGGTTATCTTTTTAAATGTTACACCTCACTCGAGAGCTCCTGTCTGTATAGTGTAAGAGCAGGGGAACTATCACCACCAGGCTGGGGAGCGTTACGGGGCGGCTTAATATTAATTTTTAGGTGAAATACTTGAACTTGTCAAATATTAATTATTATTTTTTTGGTAAACTAATGTTTTTAAGACAAGATTTTTTATGCATAGCACAAAGGGTAACAACTATTTTACAAGCAATAATTATTCGAGGGTTCGAGTCCCGTTGGCGTCATGTATCTTTTATCAGGAGATTTTTCAATGTGGATGAGTGTTTCAGGCGAATAATTATTGCTTGTAAAATAATTGTTACCCTTTGTGCTATGCATAAAAAATTTGTCTTAAAAACATTAGTTTACCAAAAAATAATAATATATTATTGTTTATAGCAGTTTTGAGTTAGAGGGACGGTACTAAGAGGGAGTAATCATAATTAATTCATTATTTTTTTCTATTAAATCTCATAATTAGACATTTTCTTACGTTTAGTTGTAAATTGTTCTCTTGGCACCAAACAAAAAGTTTTAACAAATTATTTGATTGACAGCAAACATTTTTGGACATCTTTGAAAATTGTAAGAACATTATTCACAAATAGCATAAATAAAATTGGTCACAAATGTGACCCTTGGGGAACACCGCTGGTGGCGATAAATTTATAAGTAGTGAAACCATCACAGCCAAGTACCTGTAGCTTAAATAACTGTTAAACCACATGTATAACTACCCTGCTATTCAAAATTTATAAAGCTTTAAAAAAATCATAGTTAACTCTGTCGAATGACACTTCATATTCAACTTGTTTAGCTAATTAACAACCCAAGGACAGTGCCTATGATATAAATATTGTAAAATGTAAATCAGTAGTTTAAAATGTAGTATCATTTTGTAAAATTGTGATCTCAAGCCACAAGCATTTTGTTTTAAAATAAAAAAAAACGTAAAAACAATATGTAATATGCATTTTTCGTGATATCTACTGACTGATATTTAATGACAATTTTTTTTTATTATTTTGATTTTTGTATTTGAAAGTCGCGCCACATGTGCTGAATGCTGAATTATATTAAAAGAAGAACCCTCTTAATCACCATGGTATCGATTCTCCAATCCAGTCAGCTCGCAAGAACATATATTGGTCGACATTCTTATTCTTGAGTCTCGTCGAAGGTACATATATTTTTTTTTTTGGTTTTAGGCATTTCACCCTACATACGCCAAACCTCAAAAGTCGAGCAATGTATGTACATTGGAGAATCGATACCCTGAACACAAACTCTTTTTTTAATGAAGCAACCACCTGAGGATTCTGCAGAATTAGAAAAAGAACCTCCCAATAACTACCCAATAATTACATCCCCTATTCCGGCGTCCGGGTTCATCTCGCGTCCAAACCACCACCCCCAACCCCGCTTGCAAGGAATTAGGCTTCTCCGCTGAGAATTCCGCTATTTGCTTAGTCCTGAAATATGCAAAAAAGTGAACAAGAGAAGGTGAGAGGTCGTATTGCGCTGTTAATAAAGTCATACATACTTAAAGAAAGTGGTTATATGTATATTGATACTTGTTGGTTTGATCTCTATGGGTTTTGTGTACTAAATTGGCAACACTAATTTAGGCTGTTGGTGCGTGAAAAGTGAAATATTCTCACGTAAAATTATTCATGTTCAATGAACTCAAATTTACTTGTATTTAAAAATTGGATCTGATTTCAAAAAAAAAAAAAAACAGATAAGTAATAGAGTAGGTACCTGCCTTCCATTAGAAAATTATTTTATCAATACTTTCTTATTAATACATAATTACTTATTTTGAAATGTATATTTCTTTTGTTTTAATTTTTTAAAGATTTCGTTATTTTTAAAGGTTTGAAAGTGTTCGTTCGAAATTTCAGTTTCTGAACATGCCTCTAATTTTCTCTAAAGAAAATTGACATTACGATGACAATGATGCTTTATTAATTTCTAATTTATTTACAGATAAATTATTTCAATTACATACAATACAACATCAGCGCTTATAAAATATTCTTCATGGCAGAAGAAGTCGTGGATGCCTAAGGAAGACCTTGCACTATCTAGGATACCAGATACTTGAGTGGGGCCATGTCACAAGTTGGAATAACAGAAGAGTATGCATAATACAATGTATGAATGTGAATGAGGTAAGAAGTGTATGCCAAGACCGAGTTGGCGGTACGCCCACTTTGCTTACCCCCTTCGGGGAAACGGCGTGATAGTTAGTTGGTTAGTAACGAAAGAAATCTTAGATTAAAGATTAGACTTAATTCATCTGAGACGCGTTCAGTTCCAACTTCTAGAGACAAAAGTAGGTAGTTTCACGGAGAAAATGTGTATTGCGAATTTATTAAAAATCTCTTCAATTTATTGGTAATCTGGTTAAAAACAGGATTTGACATCCCTTTGCCTTGATAATATATCACGACGAAATGCGAAAATATGCGGATAAGTATTCCGACATCGTGATGATATATTCGTAATTTACTAAAAGTTTATCGGGAAACCTGTTAGTTCATTCGTAAGGCTTGCAATCCCGCGTTTAACCGGAATTACCTAGAATTTCCAGAGATTCTTTATAAATTCGTAATACTCATTTTTCTACGTGTATGACTAATGACCTCGTGATCTAATTAACTCCCTTTTTAGTGTCAAAAAATACGTGCAAACTTCCAATGTACATTAGAGTTAATATTTCAATTCAATTTATATTTTAACGTAGCCTTCTGACGTTTAGAAATACAAATTCATAGAGAGATGCGCCAGTGTTGCCAGCCTATACCAAAATCAGATTTATTGCGTTATCAATATCGCTCTGGTTATCAACACAACGACCGTGCTCGGGAAAACTATAAAAACCGATAAATCGGCAGTTACGTCAATCGATCCGATATTGTAAAGTTATCAATTTCACTGTGCTAGACCCCCTGAGAGAATAATTCTCCCACGAAGGTCGTCCACGATTATCCTTGACCTTGAAAGCGGCTCTGTTAAAAATATTTTTCTTAAAGGGATGATATTTATGGGGCCGCCAAGCTCAAACAGCTGACATCAAGAGTTCCCCCTTCCAAGATAATTTATGCCTGAAATCTCTTAAACTAAATGTTTTGTATCTTTTATGGCCAGTTTTTAGGTAATTAGGGGTCGTTAAGACTTTTTATAGACCGTTGCTTGGTGAAGTGGCGGCAATAGGCTATGAATTATGTGATGTTTTGGCATTAATTGATACAAACGGGGGATTTTTGGGAGTGTGACATTATAAGTTGTCTCGAGATATGAAGGACTAAACCTACGCTTGAAAATCCTTTTATAATATCACAACGGAATGTTTTTATTCTTCTGGTGTGCTCTTCTATTGAAGTATACTGCCACGGTAACTTAAAACACAGTATTTTCCTTGAGACTCCTAAGAAAGACACTGTGTTTTTATTTAAGACGGCAATATAGCTTTCATCAGGGCAACCTTTACCTTGCTGGCTGCTTTCCTGAACTACAGAGTAACTGTTAAATAATAACGCTTTACTAATAACGGCACAAAATCATTGACGGCTTCCATTGTCGAGGGGTAGGGCTCTCGACTAGCAAGCTGGAGGATGTGGGTTCAAATCCCGGCGTGCGCAAGTAAATTTTATTTGATTAATATTAGTTACTCCACAAATTACTCATATAAAATAATTAATAGTATATTTGCGGTACGTTCCAGAGTGGAAGATACTCTCATCGCCCTGGTATTAGACCACCATTCAGATTGGAAACGTTGCTTTAAATGACTTAAAGGGTATTTGGTGACCTTCCCCACCTCTCTATTCCCTTACGAATATCTACCTATCGTTATCTTACGTATCCTGACATCGTTGCCACTATTAAATTCCATGTGCCGACTAGGAATACAAGACAAAATATAACATTCTTCTGCAATACATACACAACCAACTATCACACACACTCACTGACCAATAGGATGCATGATCTGGGCAACAAGTATGGGGGTGCTATTGATAAATATTTATAAAACTAAGCATAACCTATACCAGCACTTTGTTGAATCCTATTAATTAGAGTAGCGCTGATAATGTAGTTGTGATGTTTTGGCTTATATGTAGTATTGTTATAATTATTTTTTTTACTTTATGTTACTCTAACGTTTTACTAATATTGTTTCATATTTAGTTTTTTTTTTTAAATTTGAATATATTCTCATTATACTTGTTTACGCTTATAAATACACAATTTAACATTTGTGTATTTATAGATCTATTTTGTACCTACTTTATAATGGATTATATCTACATACTGTTATTATTTTATGTAAATGCCGTTTTAGGCGTATAAATAAATAAAAAAATACTACAATACATACGAATATCTACCACTCTAGAACTTTACTAGTTTCTACCAATCGTCACATGGTGTGATAAGCCCCTTATTGTTACACCCCCCACCATAAATCACACTTCTTTCCTTCTCTGGGGTATTAAAAAACCTACTAATATATTAAAAAACGTTATTCCATATTTCTACCAATATATCGAATATGGAATGCAAAATCAGTGACGCAGCGATAATTTATCAAGCCCCAAGGGAGAACCCGTAAATCAGCTCTTCCACGTACATGCGTAACAGCGTTATTACTAAATAATTTGGCAAAATATAGCGAAAGGTTTATTTAGAAAAGTTCACACTTTGAAAATTCAGCAACCTACAGAGTAGCTACCGAATGTGTAATCACCTGTGGTTTAAAATCGCTAAAAACGCTGTTACTACATGATGAAAAATTTACCTGTGGCGCTCTCTTCGTTCTTTAACTGGGTTGAATATTTGATTACATTTAAAAACTGCGTTCACGATAAATTTGGCATTTTCATCAAGTATAAGTATTCTAACTAACTAACCATCACGCGGTTTCCCCGCAGGGGTAGGAAGAGAGGACGGACCGCCAAACAACTCGGTCTTGGCACACACTCCTTGCATCATTCACATTCATACATCGTCTCGTACATACTCTTCTATTATGCTGACTCTTGACATGGCCCGACTCAAGTATCTGATTCACTTGATTGTGCCATGTCTTCCTCGAGCGTCCCCGACTTCTGCTATACTACTTGTAAAATATACTATATCTTCTTGTAAAATTATGTATTTCGGTTTTGTGTCAAGAATGTAATATTTCCTATCCAAATAATGTACAGTATATTCGCTAACACAAAAAAATGTGTTTCTTTCTAACAAAAATTTGAATAAAAAAATAATGGCGTAGTGACACCAGTTTCACAGTGAAAGAAAATCTCGGCGCTCAAAGATTAACACTCAGAAACGTGGTTTGAAATGGTTTCGACATGTAATGTGATTAGATCTCAATAACCAGGTTAATAATAATAATCTCAATAATAACAATTCATGTTTTATTTTCCAGCCCCCATATCATCATATATTATCATCGTCCGGTTTAGAAACACGACCCGATATATGAAAGTTTTCCCGTACGCCACTGATTTATGAATATTTAATACGTAGATAAGTCAGACAAATGTAGTCTACAGGAATCTGTCAATGCCGCTGGGAAAAGAAAAAAATCATTATTAATTATGAAGTAATTAAAAAAAAACATTTATTAAGTACTCATGATAATAAATATTTCACGAGATACTTATTTCGCACCGTTCATTACTTTCAATTATCTGTAACATTTCTGCGGTTATCAAAGGGAATAAATAATACGAAAATTACGAAAAAAGGAAATTAACAGAAATTTCTCAATAAAAATGAAAAGGAATATAAAAACGTCATGTTGTCAGCCATTTTACGTTACTGTTAAAAAATTTATGACTCGAGGGAAATTAGGCAGACTTCCACAGAACGAATTTAGTGAAAAATTTATAATAATTGTAAAATATACCTTCGTAGAACAGAAATACAGTAACTAGGTATGGAATTTTTTCGTTCGACAGAGTTATGTCGGTCGTTCCCGTATGTACGTTAGATGCAGGGCCTCCAATTAACCGTTATTTTAGATCAATTGGATTGCAGTCATTTTTACGGTAAACCGTTGACCAGTTCTAACCTTTGACGTGACTGATTCACTTCACTTCTTCTACATATTATAATCTAATGGTTCATTTGCTCATACCATATCTTCCAAATATGTCTACGACTATTTTTCTATCCACTTGCACGTCACATCTCGATTCCATCCATCTACTTAACGTTTCCAAACATCGCAATGAAAAAAAAACACTCCTTCATTATTGGTACCAGGTACCTACAAACATTTCATGAAATCATATTGTTTAATTATCGTGATCGATTTTTTAGATATAACGCAGTGTTGAGCTTCCTCATTAATTAGCCAAAGTTTTGGACAGCTTTATACTGTCCATCATCCGGGCAGATGTAACATTATAAATGCCCCGATGATGGACAGTGTAACGCTGTCCAAAACGTATGCTAAAGAATGGAAAAGCGCAACACGGCTACTCTCAACTACATTTACTCTAATCTAGTCTTTCCTCTGTCAATTTCTCATTACTGCCATTACCAGAGTTAGCTCCAGAACTTTGTTGTGGACTACTAGATGGGCTTCCACTGATAATTATTCTGTACTAGCGGTTACGTTTAATATTTCATATCCTTATCAGCTTTTCATTTCCTTTCCTTTCACTTCCTTTTTTCATTGCAAACAAGAACACACAGAAAAACAATGCACAGAATACGTGCAAGAACGCACCTCCTAATGCCTGAATTACACCTGCTGAGTGCTCGGCTGATGTGATCAGTACAGTCAGTACTCGGCCCAGTAGCGGGCGAGTGATTCAGGCAAAAAATAGACAGAAGCAAGGCCCAATGACTTGGTCGAGTAAGTCCCCTCCCACCTGCAGAATCAACTCACTCACTCAACATCACTCGCTCTCCGCTCGGTCAGTGCGATCAACCGAGTTAGCCAGAGAAAGAATAAAAATTCAAAAAGATTTTGGAGTGTGTCTCTTGTACACGTGATACTTACCAATAGATTGTTTGACCGAGTAACAAAGCGAGTGACTTAGCTGAGCACTCGGCAGGTGTAATTCGGCCTTAACTACTAGAATAATGTAATTGGAGTTGGTTTAAAAAAATTATATTTTACAATTAGAATATTTTTATAAATAACTAGTTTCGTTAAAGCCGGTTAAGAAGCCCTAGTTAGGTAAATGAAATAATTTTAAAAGTGTACGGAAAGTACACGATGTATGACTTTCCCTTTTATAAAAATCTTTCTCCCACAGGAGTGAGCTCTGTGACCTACATCCAGAAGCCCAGTGTCTCGCAGTTCTTTTTCTAATATAATAATAGGCACGTATTTTATGAGTTACTTTAACTATAAATTAGTATTCTCTTTTATCGTAACTAGAACAGGAACGCGAGAATAATAGCCCTGGTAACGGGACCATAAAAATCGATATGAGTATTGAAAACTTTTCACAGCCTGAGAGGTATTTTTTTATCAAGAAAAAAACATCTCTTCATTCTATTGTAGATTTTACAGAATTATCTCGACTGTGAATAGGAAAATCTGTTTTCTTGTCCCTCTGAGAACCAATATCGAACAGAGGAAACACAATAACACTTCAACATACACATTTTTTTCAGTTGTTTTGAATGTTCTCAACTGTTTTTAGCGCATCAAAAATAACAGTATAATATTAATTGTTGACAAATCGGATCCAATTTTAAAAAATACCATTAAAATAATTTTCTAGTTATTTTGTAGATAATCGCTTGTTTGAACTCCTCACATAGTTAGTTCAATTTTGAAAATGACACTTATATTCAAAACAAATCTGAGTTCAATAGTTCATTGAACCAGAGTTATTCAAGACACACATACCGAAATGAGTATTGTTTATTTTACAATATTTGTTATTTAAAATGAAAACTCTGAAAAAGAGTCCACTAAGCTTTTTTTTTTTTGGTACAATATTTTTTACATTATAAGTTTTCCAGTAATATAGGCCTCACTGGGTGGCTTGCCCGTGCTGAGGCCTTCATTTTAAAATATGAAAATATAATCTACAAAATACATTTAAAGAGAAAATAATACATTTAAAATTAAAAATACATAATAATATGTTTAAAATTAAAAAAAAATAACATTGAAAATAATCTTGTATGTTTGTGAGTGATGTGTGTTTATATTGGTTTTGTGTGTTACGTGTAGGTTTTATTTTTATTTTATTCTATGACATTTTGGTAATATTGTCTTTTTTGTTCTTTAATCCTTTTTGTAATTTTGTGTGTGAATTTATTTTTATTTTCCTAAATTTTAATTTCAAGTTTTACACTGTTGAAAGCCTTTATACTCGTTTTCTGTATAAAGCTTTTTATTTCGGCTCACAACGTCATTTCGATTGTAAACTACAGAGCTTGGAAATATACAACCAATTGTTAAAAAGTAAGATTGAACGCGTATCGTTTAAGTATTAGATATTTTTAAAACTAATGACAAAATACGAAAATAGATTTTTTTAAGATTTCTAAATTTAGAACTAAATCGCTTAATAATTAATTATAAAGCAGAAAATATGTAAAATGAAGAAGAATTTATAGATCAACGTAACTATTTTCATCTTTATCTTCATTTCTATCTTGAGATATTAAACTGAGCCATGGCATTTCCATTTGCCTCTAAAAAAAATATATAAAATACCAAATTATATATTTTGTTGATTCCACATTATAAAACTCAGACCTAGTTTGTGCACTGTCTAAAATAATTATCAACTCGACAACCTCTTTTTTGTATGTTTTATTGAAAACTTGTGAATGGTGAGCTGGAGTAGCTTAACATTCACATTTGTAGATGGGGAGAGTGGGGAAACTCGAGTGAAGCCTGGTAGTAACCACTTGTAGTTTAAAAAAATGCATTCTGAGCATCCTGTCGGCGCGCCATGCATATTGCATTCAACGTAACTACATGACACAGTGAGCCGAGGCCTCGAGCCGTAATGGCATATTGCTAAGCAATTCCCGCGGCGTTCACCAAAATGAAACACTTAATTTCAAACTTAAATGGCTTACGCCACAATGCACCTGGATATACCTTTATCGCTGCCCTGGAAAACAAAACGGATAGACATCAGACACGTGCAGAAAATTAGATTTGTTTCGAAAATGTTCACAGATATCACTTCAGACCGGATTGCTACGAAAGGAAATTACACTTCTCTCACATTTGCTAGAAAGCTTTTAGTGTCAAGATGTATCGCTTTGTTCTTGCTACTGAAAAGTCAGCAAATTTTATGAAGAACAGAGGTGTTATTCTTATAATATTTTGTATTTGTGGTTCCACAAAATAGTTCCCATTGTCCAGAGCAGAATATGGAATCTCAGTTTGGGAAATTTTATGAGGCTGAGGAAAGTTTTATATTATATTATTATATTTAAGATTATAAAAAACAAAGTACGCAAAATATTCACTCTGACATGTAGTGTTTTACCAGGGCGATATTAAGAATAGAAACAGTGTTTGTCATTTAGTGATTTTAAAACAGCACAGGTTTTCCTAGTGAGGTGTTAACCAAACACATAATTTTCCATTCACAGTATCACCTTCTCGATCCCGTCTAAGACTCCATATTATAATAAAAAAACATGAAAATTACCGTCATCATTAATATTATTATGTAAATACGTAAATAACAATTATTGTGCATATGTGAGATAACCGTACGCGGTGGGAAAGTGTACGCGGAAAACTTTGCGACAAATTTATGCATGATTCACCTGCGCTTAGTCCTCAATTCGGTAGTGCTTTAGGTTGCCTCTAATACAGTTGTGAGCCCCAAGTAAAAATACAAACTGACAGGTGAGTCACGATTTTTTTAGCGGTTTTCTTATTTTTTTTTGCATCTGTTACCAATGGTTGCTATTGTGTAACCAACTGTGTCATAACGGTGTGGTCCATTACAATTTTCAGTAAAATAGTATTGATTTCACGGGTACAAAGAGGCTATTATCATACAGATTCATCTGTTTTCATGTTAAATTGTGATGGCGTGAGTGTGCAGGGCTAAGTGTGCGGGGCTAAGTGTGCGGGGTAAGTGTGCGGGGGTAAGCGTAAGCAGTTTTTTGGTTGGATCACTTACCCCTAAATAATTTTATAAATACACTGTTTCATCTCATGCTTGATTGTTATAGTGATTTTTTTCCCGAGTAATTAAGCACCGGTACGACATTTTTCACACAAGAGCATATAGAAAGCAGAGTGCGAACACTTACATTATGATATGCTTTTGCTTACCCCACTTGTGGGTCAAGTATATGCAATCGACATGCATGTGAACTTTGAAAAATAACTTTTTGACCTATGAATCTACGAGGTTTTTGTGTTAGTTTGAGATACCTTAATCATCAATCTTATTAAAAAAACTAAAAAAATATATATATATAAATCTTACGATTTTTAAATCAAAAATTATAATGTAAAAGTTGCACACGGTCACTAAACTTGACTATACAGCCTTAGAAATAAATGTGTTTAAACTTCTGATAAAGAACAATTTTTGTATTGTAAATGGCTATTTACATGTTGTCTAAAATTTAAAAATCGTTTATTAGCAAGGCTGACTATTAACAGAAAAACAATTTTTTTAATGAGGTTGCTAAATTAAGGCGATGCACTACGTCGTGTAATATTTTAAATTGAGCCGCTATCAATAATAACCCTTACGTAGAAGGCGATAAGGTTTAAATTCAAGCTTAACACCATCCGCCTGTTTCGATTTATGCAAAAAAAAACATGGCCAAAAAGTGCCTTTTATTTTATTGATATTCAGGCATAAATATTTAATTTTTTTTCGATCATTTTATAAATAACTTAAGTTGCCACATTATACAATAAAATCATAACCGAAAATGGGTTCGTAAGTAGGATATTTTGAACTTTAAAGCAATTTTCATAGGCCTATTACATAATTTTTTTCTGGGCTTATAAAAAGACTTATCTAAAAAATATTCGATTATTTCAAAGGCCTAGATGTATTCTACTCGCAGTATTTAATTGAAGCATCTGAAACATTTCTAGGCGACCAAATTGTCAAACCAAAAACACATGATTTTGCATTACTACGTATGGCATCGCCTTAAGTAAAAACATCCTAATTTTTATTTCGAACAAAATTAAGAAAAAACTAAGATAATTAAGGTGGTTTTATTTTATTTTTGTGTTGATGAAGAAATTTTCCAAAACTGTTTTAATTGTGCCATTTTTGATAATTGCCAAACTAACATTTTTTTCTTGAATTCGTAGGCGTTGACCTCACGCCGGTCAACGTTGTCAATATGCACAACTTTTTGGATAATTTCGTTCGTTATGCAAAATAACTGGCTTATTATTGAATTGAAACCTAACCTAACCTAACCTAACCAAGCTCTGATAGAAACCGTATACAAGATCCATGGACTTAATTAATTCAAGACGTGATTAATTGATTGTATTCCAGCTTCGAGACACAAAACAGTACCAAAAAGTAGATGTGGACTGCCAAAGTATATTAAAGTTAATATTTGAATTCAAAATTGTCAATTTATTAGTATTTTTAACTTAACTAGCCGTCTAACGTTTAGGAATGTCAATTCATAGAAAAATGCGCTAGTGTTGCCAGCGTTTATCAAATTCTGGTCATCGGTTCAACATCGGTCTAGGAATCAACAATGCGACCGTGCTCGGGAAATCAGTATAAAATCATCAGTAGTTACGCCTATCGATCCGATATTGTGAAGTTATCGGTTTCACTTTGCAAGCACCCCAGATAATTAACACATGTCAAATCCTAAACTCGATTTGGGACAATGTCAAATATGACAGCGGTTTAAAGTTACAAAAGTAATTTTTCAGTTTTAAAAAAGTCGAGTGTGTTTATTAATACGAACAATAAACCCTGGTATGTTTAGTTCGCCGTAAATTAGCGTACTTTGATCGGACGGGAGTGGTTTACTGGAGTGTTTTTCCTGATTGTGTTCACGGCGAGGTCTAATTGAGCCGTGTTATGAATATATAATTAGCCGAGACCACCCGCGAACAGAATTTATAACACCGTTATTATAATAACTTCAGGAAAAAAAACAGCAACGTGGGAAAGGCATTGATGTTGGGGTTTGCGGATTTAACGTTTAAGGGAGGTGGTGGTTTAAGAAACACCTCAACCAAGGGCAGAACACGTCAAGTTGGCCTGTTATTTATAAAATATTAAAATTATGATTATTATTATTAAAATTATGTAATAAGCTCTTCTATGTAACAAAATTATTTATTTATTAATGTTCTCCAATAAACGGTTATGCACCAATATATTACGGAGAAGATCACAAATTTGAGGTACATGTAAGTATAAAAGGTGTCACGAAGCAAATCTCTCAAACGCATTTTAAAAACACCGCAAAACTAAATTCAACATAGAACCTGACAGCACAGAGCGATGCGCTTTCTACTGCGCATCAACGCCAAAACCCCAACGGTTTTTGTGACCGGCGGCGATCGCCAGTCCAACTCTAGCTTTGGTCTCAACAACACGTGCGGTTTGCAACTCCAAAACAGGTCTCGGATGCTGAGCCCCGGACCCCGGTCCCGCAACATTACCAAAGTCTAGCACGTGCCCGTTTTGCGCGTGTAGACGATTACAACCTTGGTTACCACTTCACAATGACTGGGAGTAATACCTCGCTGGCCTCGAAACTCCTGCATCCCCCGGAACAACTCATGTAAGCGTATACCAAACCTTTTCCCCATTATGTGCCTTCTTTTAATGTCTGTTAAACAAGTCTGCCAGACAGAGCAAATATGAGAAAGAGATTGTTCAATTCAATCAGCCAGGAAATAATTTAGGATGTATACTGTGTCCCCATTTTGTGTAATTCTATGTACCTGTTGACTGTAAATACACTCATTTATCATTCTAATAGGAGTTTCATTTGACGAGGGAAGTGGAGTCTAGATTGTTGAGTGTTCCCCGTGTAAAGGCATTCTTGCCGATCCAAACCTGAGCTGAATAATTAGAGTCTCATGATTCTACCCTCTGACGCTGCCAAAGCCGGCACTGGCGCCCCACGCTGCCCATAACACTGGGGCCCCGTTCGTAACACTGGCGCCCCACGCCAATTCGTATCACTGGCGCCCTACGTGGTTCTCAAGAAAGGTCACGAGGGCAGTTGTACTATTTTGTGACATACGTCAAAAGATAATTGCTAAACTGTCTGTAAATGAAGTTCTGATAGGCAGAAGGCCTCACTTTCGGAGAGTAAAAAAGTGGATGAGATCTTTCACGAGTGTACTTGTTAGGCACTTATATGTAAACCTCTTTAATATACATAGATTAAATGTAGTTCCAAAGATTAGTTAAAAAAATGTTTGCCTAAATACATCTTTCGTCGTGTTTCTAAGGCCTTGAAACCGAGCATTCCATTTAAGAATGGATATTATGTATATTTTAGCATATACAGGTAACGCATAAACCTCTTTTCTTCATAAAATTATTTTTGTATATTATATGGGAATATCTTACATAAATAGCAGGCACACTTGATTCAGTGTCCTTGCCTTTTTTGAGGTGGTTTCGGTAGATTTCTCAACCGGATTTTATATGTTTTTTTTCAGTTGTCTTCCATACAATGGTCAACATTTGGTTACACAACTGATCTTTTTTGCTTAATTATTAATTGCTACTGCAGACCTTCGAAAAATCACGGGACACCCAAAAATATCTCTTGAAAATGGTGAAATACAGCCCCTTGAAAAAACTCTAAATCTGACTATACTTGTCAAGATTAACCCTAAGAAATTTGAACAAAAGAAATACACATTTTAAATAATGTTCTGGAATAAAATATTATATTGTAGGTAAAAACTTCATCGCTTGTCGGAATTATTTGCAAATGAGTTCCAATTTTGAAAACTATAATTAAAATAATGTTCAATTGAAATATTATGTTACTGATATATACAACTCTATCGCTTGTCTTATCTTTTAACTCAATCAGTTCGAAAATTACACTTAAATTCACAACAAACCCGAGTTCTTTGAATCAGTTTCAATCACCCAAAGACAGACTCACAACCGAATTTATCGTATTTTTTATTACGTATCTAGTATTATTATTTTCACACAAACATTTTTAACAAATTTCATATTTTCTAAGAAATTATCTAGTCTACCCCCGTGTTTTTTTTGTAAGGAACCGGCTTCAAAAGTAACTGGTTAAAGAACCGTTCCCGCAACGGTCTCCTGTAACTGGAACCGCAGAAAGAAATCATTTCAGGTATAAAACTTCTCTAGTTTCTGGACTCCGAGCTACATCACGAGCCCGAAGCGTTTGCCTGTATGAACGAACTTGTATAGTATATTATTCTAAGAATCTTATGCCCGGTCAACGTAAATTATGAATGCAAATTTGTGATACTTTTTCTCATGCACATTTAGGTAATGCCCAAATACTTAGAAATATCTGGAAATACCAATTAAAACCGGTAGATACCTAGAAATTCACAGAAACATACAATATTTATTTTTATAATTGTTTAATTTTACAGGTAAATATAATTTTGTCAACAGATGTCACTTTAATTTTTCAATAGCAATCGATTTATTTATTTGTCAATTAAGTGGATTCCGGTACATTCATATATTACAATGATAATCAGCAGGGGGGTATTATAACTCCGATCGAAAATTATAACCGAAATATTGTGGCGTCAAATGATTGCCTAACCATATTAACCAATGATAAACTCTGAAAATCTATGGAAATAACTAAATTTTTGGAGTTTTTATTAGTGTAAACTATAATAAGTAGGTTCCGAATGAGAATTTTACTGTCTATATATTAGCATATCTATGTTTTTTTAGGAACAATTTGTTTCATATAAAAAGCCCGAAAATTTCGATTTAGTGAGTACTTTATTTATGATTATCAGTGTTATTTGTTTTCTGTCACGATTATTTCTCTTCAAATTGTCTAACTTTGCAATTAATAGCTTGTGACCGAAGCGTCCTTGTGTTTTAATATAAAATTTATGTTTAAATAAAAAATTAAAAAATATTATTTTATTTTTATTTATTTATCAATTTACGAACTGGCTGGCTTATGGAGCCCGCTAGTTCATGAATAGATAATTGAATGAATAAATAAGTACATACATTAGCTTTTATGTGTCGCATAGATATTATGTTAATACAACTACCACCTAGTATGTACATATAAAATTAACATTTTTATAAACAATTTTCGTCTTTATACCGTAAAAGTAGGCATATTCTTATTTTCTTTCAACAGGCTTATACCTACAAACTATCATGTTCACATTTATTTTTTCCTTGCTTTTATATGTCAAATGGTGAAGGTTATATTATTGCTATCACTATTCTATACTTATAATCTTCAAAATATTTTTTATATAAACTATGTAAAATGGCAGACAGAACGCCCTCGATTAAACAGGCCACGATAACCAGTCAAACGCTCTATATTTTGTTAACAATACCGCCAATAATTATTTCGTTAACTTTCTAATTCAAGAGCCTCATACACTATGTGTCGTATGATATCGTTTTACTGCTGCCAATACCTAAAATGTACATATAGACTATACATTTCTTTTTAACTAATTTACGTTTGTATACCTTAGGAGGAGGCATATTCTTATTTTTGTACAACAGGTTTATACCTACAAATAATTATTGTATGCATTTACTATTTACTTGCTGTTATAATATGTCAAATGGATATGGTTATATGTATTTTTACTGTTACTATTGTGAACTTAAAATCTTCAGAATATATTTTTTTTATGAACTATGTATGTAAAAGCCAATGGGCGTATAAATAAATAAATAAAAATATTATAAAAGGAATTGAACTGGACATTAAAAGGGATTGAGTGCAAATGTAACAATAATTTTATAAATCTTAGAACTCACCGCATTCATGTGTCTGCGTCTTAGCCCTATGCCTCGATCTTGCGAACACCCTTGAGATGGATCCCCACGCGGAGGGCCCCCTTGTGGCTCGTGCTCCCGTGCCCGCACCAGCGCCACCGCCACTCTGCATAGCGTTGCAGCCGCTGCGCCCCCGTGTGCGGGGCGGGGGCTCGCGCTCCCCGAGACCGCTCAGCTGCTCGACAGACCTGAGACAGGGAAAACGTGGTAATAACAGGAAATAAACATGCTAAAATAGGGAATAAACTGGTTAACTAGGGAGTAAAATGGGATGATATGATTAACCATAGACTTAAAATAACATGAAATGACATTTCTTAGATTTTTAAAGAAATATATAAGTTTTGTAAGTTTTTCCGTGATACCTTTGATATGTAGGTCCCATCTAAGATTTTCAACAATTACTACCCTTAGATACTGTGATTTTTCTATAATTCGGCATTGGCATTAAAAATTATGTCTATGGCATTCGTGTAATTTTAGTTCGATTGATTTTACTGGTTGACCCCTTGAGTTCGTTGAAAATGTTATATATTTAGTTTTGCTTATATTAACGGTAAGTGAGAAAATTTTCAGCCAATTTTGAAGTGTACTAAGCCCCGTTCAGCCACATTAAATGTTTTCAACCAGTTATCTTCCTGAAATAATGTAACGGTATCATCAGCAAAACTGATTGTTTGCTTTAATGTTAAGGTAAGTGATATCATTCGGTCCCAGTACGCTTCCTTGGTGACGCCATAGTACATATGTAGATAGCATTGAAATAGAGCTTAGTAATACGTACGTAGCATACTTGGCATTGAAATAGGGCTGAGTAATATGTACAAAGCATTGAAATAGGGCTTAGTTATAAGTACATGGCATTGAAATAGGACTTCTTATATTTTTGACGTTATAAAAAAATAAAAGCATTCATAAATCATAACGAATATTTTATTTAAAAATGCCACTGTCATTCCCATTGCATTTTTAGCATCCGATAGCATTGTGCATGTTGGATGATATTGCAGCGGAAGATAAATTACATTTTACGTCATGTTAAAATGTAACCAAACAGAGATATGAACAAAGTTCGCACATCAACGTCAAAAATATTATTTTGAATGCTTATTATTATTTTGTACTCAAAAAAACAAGGTTTATTCCTAAAATAAACGGGTTATAAATTTTAATGTATCGTAAATGATTGTTTATCAATTGTGTAAAATTTAAAACACATTCATTAGTGAGACCTTAAATGTGTATGATAAGACTGTATTTATTAATTTAATATTTTAAAGCAGTTTTTATCATGGAAGTTAATCGTTGAAATATGAGAGGTTTTCATTATGTGGCGTGGTTTTACATCACATTTTTTGGAATTCTAATAAAAATCACTGGAAATTTGTCATGAAACTGTTGGTTTGTGTATTTTTATATTTTGTAACCACTTTAGAGTTAGCATGGCAGCGTTTTAAAATTAAATTAAAGCTATTTTTTTACATTAAAATATATTTTAAATATAAAATAAGTCCTTCACGATTAACACTGAAGCTCTTTAAATATTGGAGCTCTTAGAATATAAATTTATAAAAAATGTGAACCATAAAAAATAATGTTTTTTTGTACGTGCTCCCAATCAGTGTAAATATAAACCCCGTTACTTATAAACGTGATGTAAATATTACGCAGCGCGTGAAGTCTGAACAGTGAAAAATTTGACTGATTACCATGGCGTTTGTTTGATTAGAACGGTCTTAAACAGGCTCAAAGCCGGCTTTACCACACAAACACCGAACTTTACCATATCAACGTTCAACGTTGAACGGGAGTGTAAGACTCTAATAAGTTAGACGGATAATGTTTTCTATTGCTTTTTTTTCTAATTGCAGTTCTCTTGGTTTATTCATTAAATTCGTATTTTGTCGCAACTGCAAACGTGTGTGCTTAATGGCTTAAAGTAAACTGTAACGCGCGTTAAAATATAGAGAGATGCTATAGACCGCAAAACCTGTACCAATAAGTCAAATTCAGCACAACCATACCATGTTGAAAACTTGTTCTGTTGATGACCCAAGAACGTTTCTCTTTCGTTTGATGGCTAATTCAGCACCGAGTTTATCGAGCACTTTCTTAGCTAGAACTATTTGTAAACACTTAAGCTATTAATTTATTATCTATTAATACTTTACCCACAAGTTTATAACTGCCTTTAAAAAGGATTACTTCCAATTACCAAAAAACTATAATATTAAATTATTGGAGAGTTTTAAATGCTTTCGACCAACGAGTTCTATTATTAAGGATTTTATAATTAATAATATTATTTTTTCTACTAGTTAATTAGTACCACAAATAGTTTAGTACTACTTCCATTTTCGATTAATAAAATAACCTATTGAATTACATGATTAAATAACCATTGATTGCAAGATCAATGGAATAAGCGGCTTTCAATAATATAACCGCGCAGTAGATCCATTGTCTCTGAAATGAAATTAGCCAGTTACCGCATTTCCACAATTATCTCTCCGAGCCGGAAGTCCCTTTGTAGCATTTTTGCTTTGACTCCCGCATTACCCGCTAATTCTCCCCCGGGTAATCCAACGCGGGTATTTCCGGGTCTTTTTGACGGCCATGTACGGGCAACACTTTCCTGATTAAAATGTGGAACCTTTCATGGGATTTTTTTCAGTCAATAAAGCTCTAGCGCGAAGCTTTTTCGCTTTTTTCGCTTTTCAGAGGGGACGGAATTAAAGTTTGAACGCGTAATCTGTTTGACGCCTTCCTTCACGCACGGAATCTATTTTTTCCCGAATCGAGTTCCCGTTCAATTATTATTTGAACATTCAATTTATTTTTGAACTGTTGAGTTTCTGAAAATTGAAGTGGGTACCGGCTGAAACTTCGTTCCGGGGGTTTTTCGTGATTTGATGACGTGCAAAGTGAAATGTTTGGTTTATGCGTTCGCTGGATTTAATTTTTAATGAAAATGGGACATTCGAACTTTTATTTTCTGGCAGGAGCCAGTGACACTAAGGTTTCCTCATTTTGGAGGAATTTTTTAGAGAATTTAGAAGATGGAGGAAGTGATGAATTTATTGCATAGTCTCCAAATATGGATTAAATAATTTCAATCAACAATTTGATTCTAAACTCTGATCTCAAACAAGGGGGATAGTGAGAGTATATTCCATCGTGGAATGAAGTAAGTTAGTGTGCAAATATGTATAGGTAGGTACTACAGTATTCAATTTTATTTAAATTATGTTTTTGAAATTATCTCGTTTAAGAACTGAGATTACCGCTCTGTGAAGGTCGTGAGAGATGTTCAAATAATAATGTACACTTCTCAAAAATATCAATTTTGAGCTAGAAAGCCTGAAAAATCAATCAAAGAAAAAAGAGATAATAAATATAAATCAGTACTTATTTATTACCAGTGCACAAAAAATATTTTTAAAAAATTGTCAAGAATCGAATCCCACTGAGAAGGCCAACAATTTCACCACCAATAATATAATAACGGCGGCATAAATTCGGTATATGTAGATATGTAGTGTCACAAAAAAGCGAAATTATAATGTTTAATTAATTGTAAGCCTTTTGTAACTTTGAACACTATTACTTATAATCCATATATCGTCGGTTAAGCATGAATCCACTTTTTTCGATATGATGATTTAAATATAAAATATTCAAATTACACATTATATCGACTTTTTGTGAAAGATGGAGAACATCGCAAAATACACTTGATTATTAAAAACACAATTTTTTTTTGTTAGGCACTAGTCCACTCTATATGGATTATACGGTGAACGGATAAATAATCACAATGATAATTCATCACATCTATAAAAAGTTATATATTGAAATTGGTTGGGCGGTTTCGGAGATTAGCATGTACGAACACAGTGACACGTGATTTTTATGGTGACCGGATAAATCATCAAAATGATAATTCATCACATCTTTAAAAAAATATATAAAGTCATGGAAAGTGATGAAACAAAAACTTTATTAACTGGGTTAAGTAGGTTAGGTTAGGTTAAAAAAAAAATTTTCTTCGTTTCTAATGACTTTATATCACTTTTTAAGAGTGTGTTGAATTGTCACTGTGTTGAGTTATCATGGAACCGGATTATACATACGGGAACTTAGGGTCACAGGGGCCTAACTGCAAAAACTGGTGTTTTGAGTTAAGCTTGTTTTCAATAATACCATAATCATATTTATTAGTGACACGACGCTCTATCTCCTTCACACCGGTATTTAAGACATACAGTCGGGCATATCTGTTGGGAATACAGTTGGGCACATGCGCATTCCAATATTTATTTGCGTTTATCTCTAACCTATGTTGATCCTAACCCTCCAAATATGTATATATATATATATATATAAGCGTAGCTTAAACGTACACATTTCAGACGGCCGAATCATTTAGACGTGTTCTTGAAATTCACGAATTCTTTTAGTTGGAAAATTACCTCGCCCACTGCGCCTTTAAGTATTCTACAACGACATTCTTTACGACTTACAATTCAATGTAATTCAAGTATTCTAAGCTCGAGGGAGTTAGCAAGTTGACACAATACACCCACACAAAGTTCAGAGAAAATAAGGCCTTATTGTACGAAGAATTCTCCAGGTGGAATACTTACGTCTATTTCTTATTATTTACCGTTTGTATTTCGGAAATACTCCCCGTACTTTCAGAAGTTGGAAAGCTCGAAACTATATGGGATGTTATGTTTTCTACAAATGCGGTGGAAAATTATTTTGAGATACCCTTTTAGGAATTTTGTAATTCGATTTGGTGGCCTGCTTTGGCTTGTTTAAAGGTCAAGGCGTTAGTTTCAACTTCACAACAAAAAAATGTTAAAAACAGACGCTGCTGTCTATTAAGAAAATATCTGAAATGAGTTAAAAATTTTCTCAGAGAGAGCAGATTAATTTATATCTGGGAGTAAGATACAGTATTCAGTAGTTAGTTCTGAGCAGTTGAAGGGGTTGGTAATAACCCAACCTTATTTAGCTTTATGAAATAATGTTTATTAAAAATACAGCAGGATAAAAAATTTTCAAAATAAATTAGCACACGTCAACTGGATCAATCACTTATTTTTTTTTCTTTATAGATTCGTGATACAATACAAGGAGAGTTTTAGAAAAAATAAATTATTCCGTTGTAATTTAAAAACAAAACCGGAAGTGTTCCTTAGTTTTTAACCGAAGAATCAGTTTAAATAATTGTGACTCTGTCTGTAACTCCGGTTCAATTAACTCTAAAAATGTTAATTTGAGTATAATTTTGAAAATCTGAAGTTTTTGCTTGAAGAATGTAATTTATTTAACAGAAAATGATTTAAAATGCCATTTTAAAAATTAAAACTGATTTGTCGAGAATTTGGACCATAAGTGATTTTTCACAAGTCTGCGCTAATATTGTAGATGTGTTCAACTGCACGGAATACAGTTACAAGAAGGCTATAATAACATATCTCAGTAATCATAACAATTAAGTTTAGCATAATACCATTCTTCTGTGGGTTATGTATAATTTTAAATGCAAATGTTTATATTAATTACTGTTTCACTGGATTATTATATTATGTTCATATTATCAAATTAATGTTTGTAAAAGTTCTTATGGGCGTATAAAAAATAAATAAAATATTAACAAACGTCAAATCGTGAACGTAGTATTTAAATTTGGTTATTATTATTAAAATTTACTGCTCATAAACTTTACTGCTAAACATTTATTGCTCAGAGAGAGTAGTTCATATTTTAGGTATTATTAGAAATGTTGGACAAATTAAAAAGTTTTGTGGAGTTTACCAAAAATATATCCTCTTACGCCCGGCACTTTGTTACTATACCTTTGCCTAAGTTACATAAATACACATTGTCAAATGAAGAGATCTGATATTTCTACCTAAAAAAAGTGAACAAAACCAAGCTACATAGAACAGATGTTTTACAGAATTTGAACAGTTCATCAAATTTCAAAGTTAAAATACAAGTTGTATTCAGGTTCTGTTATTAGTTCATCACGGGCGGGTTATTACACAGAATTTGAACAGTTGGTCCAATTCAAAAATTAAAATTCAAGTTCCGTGAAAGTTCTATCCAAGTTCCGTTTTTATGTTATTGTGATGTATGGTAATTAGGTTGACTAGTTAATCGGTAGATGGCGGTAGACATAAAGCCTACGCCAGGGACCGCCAGATGACGCTAGTGTATAGCAGGTACTAGTGAGACATATTATCGGATAGAGCAAGCATCTGGGCGCTATAGAGATTTACCTACCCTTGGGTAACGAATAGTGGTAGCTAGCCAGACAGGTTATTGTAACGTAAATAACCAGTTTTTATATTAAGAATCTTTTACTAATTATAAGTGTTCCCAACACCCGAAGTCTGCTTGAGTAAAGGCAAATATAACAGTTATCATGGGCCGGTTGTTTCACAGTAGTATCGATAGTATCAGAACTTTCACAGTATTTGAATATTAACTTTGAAATTTGATAAATTGTTCAAAATCTGTTAAACAATCAGTCCTTAGTGATAATATACATTCAATTCTGTTGCCTATAGAGTAAATAGAAGTAGATACCCATAATAATGGGTAAAAGGTGTACGGTACCTAGATAGCACGCTGTTGTCTATGGATCGCGAGAAGGGGTTGGTGTTGTGTGGCGACAGGGTGGGGCTGCAGTCCTTGGGGGTGGCCGACGGGTCTGAAACAAAATAATTAAAAATATTAATCATTATTACATATTTTAAAACACAATAATTAATACTGACTTGAGGCTTCGTAGCACTATAGCCAACCAACGGTGGAATCAAAACCGCCTGCATAGAAGGCCCAGGCGCTGAAAACTATGATGGCCGCCGATCTTTTTAAGCATGTTTTTTAAAAATGGTTGCCCAAACTTATTTGTCATAAAATTTTATATAACTTGTACCAAGTCAATTTTTAATATTGTTTAAATTAATATAATTATTTATTATTACTCTAAACATTCCTATGTATGCAAGTTTTGGGCACTATGCCTGTTTAATGTGCTAAATTAATATAAAAAATTGTATTAAAATACAGAATAATAATAAAATAGAAGTAAAGTTACCTAACACTCATGAAAAATTCTAAAAATATAGAAATAACATGATGGAAAATTTACTGTAAAGTTTTTAATAGAATTGAGAGGGCTGGGTGAATAAAAATACGAATATCATCGCTCTAAATTACCCTTTTTCGACTTTCTTTTAAAACTACGAATGTGCCATGATTTTAACTGACTGACTGAAAATAAATGTTATACCAATAACCGATCTTATTGTACAAAGTTAGGCAACAACGCGTATCACAGAATTAAAAATTAAGAAGTGAAAAATAAAAAAGAAAGTCGAAAAAAATAATTTCGTATTTTTTGAGATGTGCTGTGTTATAATATGGTCGACATCGATATGTAGGTTTTAAAATTAAAAAAATAATATTATTTTAATTTTGTGAAATTTTAATAAAATGCTTTTGTTTTCACGACCAGAGGCGATGTTATAATGTTGGCCTTTATACATGTGGTATTGGTGGTGTTAGGAGGTCTGGGAAATGTCTGTTAGGAGGTCTGTAAAATGGTCTGTAAAATGGTGTTAGGAGGTCTGGAAATCTTAGGAAACACTGGGAAATGGAAAGTGCGGGGCCAAAGCGTATCCCTTGGTAACTATCCATAAATATACTCATTTAAAGGCTGCCGTTGCCTTTTAAGCTCTGCATTATGGAGTGCACAGACTTCTATTTTCGAGGGACCATCTAAGACAGTGTCGAAATTAACGTATGATATCACAGTTCCAATGGCTCCGGAAAGTTGGGATTCTGATGGATGTTTTACACGATGCTTTTTTCATCCAGTGTCCAAATGCGTCGTATATGAATTCGGGATGAAAAAAAGGACGTGTTTTATTTTGGTAAAGATATTCGTACAGTTTAAGATGGCGGAAATTATTTGACATCATCTAATGTCTGTCATTGATCATTGCTTGACCTAAATATATTATGTGGAAATGTTGCTTGTTTATTTCGTTTCATATTTAAAAAATTGAAAAAAAAGAGTATAATATATGTTTATTGGGAACGTGTATTTCTGTTCGGTATAGCGATATAGCTTAATGTAACGATTATATTCAAGTTGTTGTCATTTTTTTGACGATTTAGTATCGTCTTAAAATACCATTTCTATTATATATTCACGATTTGATTTCTTCCCTAATTGTCTAAATTATCTGTATCAAATCATAAGTACGAAAATAATGTTCGTGTGGAGCAACGATTTTTCATTTGGGTCCTGACATAGTTTGCATATACGGATCGTTTTGAAAAAAAAACACCTGTGTACCGCCCATTACGCAGTATTACATTACAACATATACTTTAAAAGTTTTCCAGGTTTTATTTGTACCCAAACCTTCACCCGAACTTTACTTAACTATAACTTAAGTATATATAATCTCGGCATTACCCTGGTGAAAGACTGACGTTGAAAATTTATACGTTTTGAAATGGCATTAGCCGTGTTTAGTGACTAGATTCGAACAGCCAGTTACTTCTCAACTTTCCCCTTTACCATATCCTTCCTTTCTTCAGCCCCATAATATACCGCAGTAAATTTGGATTTCATGCTCCTAAAAATCAAAAACAAGTAAAAACATGCATCTTGTAGATTAAATACATTACACGTGTTAAAAGATTTAACTTAATCTTACCATTGATCTTATTGTCTAGGTTCTAGGTCTAGGTAAACAGAACATTAATATTAATATAAAAAATCTAATATTTATAGCGTAACAAATAATGATCGTTGCTATGGTTTCAAGACTTATTTAGTAATCGAATCAATTCAACCTCACAAAGTTAACTCAGCGTAATGTACTTCAACCCACGTCTGTACGACCATTTTTTTTATTTATTGTAGAAATCCCCTCGACCCAAACAATTCCATTCATTTTTTATCCGGTAAAAACGTGAGGACCGTAATACGTCAGAACCACGTAAACATAATACGTTCACTTGGTTTTACTTGTGAAAAATCACGTTAAAATTTTTTGGTCACGGATGAAAAAAAATCATATATTCGAATATGTTATCACAATTTCAACATGTATTCCGATTTCCGACATCATGATAATATATTAGAAATTAGGATAGCCAATAATTTCTCAGAGATTCTAAATATTAATTATCATTACACATTTTTCTCAGCTTAATGATTTTACATTTTCTTTTATGCTTCCGATTTTGTTGTCCGGGTTAAATCTTCCCCATAGGAAAAACTAAACCCTTCCACTCACTTTTCCACAAATGATCAGCTAGTCAATCAACACTATGTAAGTGCATTATATAAGTAAAATAAATACAAAACAATACAAGAACAACAACACGTCAACTCACCAGATATCAAATGGGAAAAAAATTCACCGTCTCCAGATATTTTCATATCAGAGGGTTCGGCTCGGTAGAACTTCTAACAGGGCCTATAAATCCTACTGATCCCTCAACATAAATATTTAAAAAAAATTGTTATCCTACATGTATTCAAAATGACCGACTTTTGCATCTTTATATATAAATTTTTTGATAGATCTAATACGCCTAAATTTTTAATTAGAGAGCTAGGTATAATGCCAGTAGCCGAAATAACGAATGGTAATATTTTTATAGTCTGAGAATGCCAAATTCTTTTTATTTCATTTCCTAAATCTGTGTATTTTCTTATTTTTTCGCTAACAGATTTTTAAATATTACAGGAATTTGGTATAGCGACATCAATGATATAAGTTTTTTTTTTTAATTTTGTCATGTAAAACTATATCGGGTCTATTATGACTAATCGCTCGGTCTGTTAGTATAGTTTTATCATAATATATTTTATAAAATTCGTTTTCTAAAAATGAATTTGGTTCGTATTCATAATATGGTACTACATTACGGCAGTCAATCAAGTTATGTTTAGTTACCAAATTTTGGTGAATTATTTTTAAAACTTGATTGTGCCTAAATAATTCGGACGGTGCTAATATAGAACATCCCGATGTAATATGTTCTATAGTTTCCGGAAAAGCCAAACATTTTCTACACAAATCATCAATTTGATTTGTATCTTTGATTATATGCTTTCTATAATTTTTAGTATGAATGACTCTATCCTGAATGGCAAGCATAAATCCTTCTATTTCTGCGCTCAACTCTCCAATACTCAACCATTTGTTTGACGAAATTTTGTCAACATACGTTTGGTTGAGATAATTGAAGTGTTTTGCGTGTAAAATTTTATTTGACCAGGAATCTAATAATTCCTGGTTGGGTTTTATAAAAATGTTGGCATTCTCATCATATAAATTTAAAGGTGTAATATTTATATCTGCCTTGCAAATTATTTTGTGCATTTCTGAGCTATGAGCTTTCCTATGGAAAAAAGTTCTTTGCATTTCTACCTGATTATGTTTCAAAGAAGTTATTTTATTTATTTATTTATTTATTTATTTATTTATTAAACGCCATAAAAGGCTTTTACAGTAATGTGAAACATGGGATTATAAGTACACAGTTCAGGGCTGTAAGAGACTTAACAATTAGAAATAGCATTTTTCATTAAAATAATACATCCACAAGCAGTTTTTATTGATGCTATACATATACATTTCACATATATGTATATATGTGGAATGTATATGTATAGAACACCATATATATGTTACACATAAAGAAGAACACAACAGTCAGTATGATGCAGTACAAACAGACATTTAACATTTCACAAACATATCAATTACATTCATAACCAAGTATTTTTGCCTTGATGCAAGACGGTGAGGTTTTGAAAATATCAAAAAGGTCTGTATACGTGTTGGCAGTGCGGTGAAAACGCGCCAACGGTGAATGATACAAATAGTTAGTGCTATGATTGTCACTGTGGAAAAGATGGTGGAGTCGAGTTGATTTAACAGGGACACGAAAATTTATAACACTTAACATTTGAGGGCAGTCTATGAGATTGTTCAGTAATTTAAAAAGTATAAGAATGTCATTAATAGTTCGCCGGGTAGAAAGAAGTGGTAGATTTAGACCAGACATTAATGTATTATAGCAGATATCAATTACAGGCTGTCTCAATTTGAATTGAACGTATCGAAGAAATTTTCTTTGTACTTTCTCCAAGCGGTGTAAGTTACAGGTATAAATCGGAGACCATACAGGAGATGCATATTCTAGGTGCGATCTCACAAGAGAGCAGTAGAGTAATTTAATTGACTCAATGTTTTGAAAAGTCCTTGTGTTACGCATTACAAAACCTAGAATTTGCATGGCCTTATTGGAAATTGTTTCACAGTGACGATCAAAGGTAAGTTTTCTGTCAAAAATAACACCAAGGTCTTTGATAAATGGTACTAATGCAATTTCATTATTGTTAATTGAATACGATATGGTTATTGGAGTCCGTGAACGGTAAAAACACATGTGGAAACACTTTTTTACGTTTAGGAATAATTTGTTTATTTCACACCAGCTAGCAAGTCTATCTATATTATGCTGAAGGATAAGTGCATCATTTAAACATTTTATAATCTTAAAAAGCTTTAGGTCATCTGCAAATAGAATGAATTTGACATTTTCGAAACATAAAGATAAATCATTTATAAACAATACGAAGAGAAGTGGGCCCAGATGAGAGCCTTGAGGAACTCCAGATGTTACTTTAAATTTATATGAGACTTTATTATTTAATTTTACCATCAGTTCGCGGTTACAGAGGTAACTATTCAACCATTTTAGGAATGATCCATGTATACCAAGGGCTTGCAGTTTCGCGAGAAGGATATTAATATTTAACTTATCAAAGGCTTTTGAAAAGTCAGTATATATTGAATCTACTTGTGCACGAGACGTGAAAGCTTCACAGATATAGTGTTCATACAATAGAAGATTGGTTGTGGTAGACCGACCGGTCACAAAACCATGCTGTTCTGGAGTAATAATATGCCTAAACTTAACAGCAATTTTATCTAAGACAATACTTTCAAACATTTTCGGGGTGGTAGACAGTATGCAAATTGGTCTATAATTTAAAACACAATTTTTATCACCTGATTTAAATACAGGTGTCAAGTGATTAAGTTTCCAAGGATTTTGACTATACTATACGCCTAAATTTTTAATGAGAGAGCTAGGTATAATGCCAGTAGCCGAAATAACGAATGGTAATATTTTTATAGTCTGAGAATGCCAAATTCTTTTTATTTCGTTTCCTAAATCTGTGTATTTTCTAATTTTTTCATTAACAGATTTTTGAATGTTACAGGAATTTGGAATAGCGACATCAATGATATAAGTTATTTTTTTAATTTTGTCATGTAAAACTATATCGGGTCTATTATGACTAATCGTTCGGTCTGTTAGTATAGTTTTATCATAATATATTTTATAAAATTCGTTTTCTAAAAATGAATTTGGTTCGTATTCATAGTATGGTACTATATTACGGCAGTCAATCAAGTTATGTTTAATTACCAAATTTTGGTGAATTATTTTTAAAACTTGATTGTGCCTAAATGTATACTCGGACGGTGCTAATATAGAACATCCAGATATAATATGTTCTATAGTTTCCGGAAAAGCCAAACATTTTCTACACAAATCATCAATTTGATTTGTATCTTTGATTATATGCTTTCTATAATTTTTAGTATTAATGACTCTATCCTGAATGGCAAGCATAAATCCTTCTATTTCTGCGCTCAACTCTCCAATACTCAACCATTTGTTTGACGAAAATTTGTCAACATATGTTTGGTTGAGATAATTGAAGTGTTTTGCGTGTAAAATTTTATTTGACCAGGAATCTAATAATTCCTGGTTGGGATTTATAAAAATGTTGGCATTCTCATCGTATAAATTTAAAGGTGTAATATTTCTATCTGCCTTGCAAATTATTTTGTGCATTTCTGAGCTATGAGCTTTCCTATGGAAAAAAGTTCTTTGCATTTCTACCTGATTATGTTTCAAAGAAGTTATTTTATTTATTTATTTATTTATTTATTTATTTATTAAACGCCATAAAAGGCTTTTACAGTAATGTGAAACATGGGATTATAAGTACACAGTTCAGGGCTGTAAGAGACTTAACAATTAGAAATAGCATTTTTCATTAAAATAATACATCCACAAGCAGTTTTTATTGATGCTATACATATACATTTCACATATATGTATATATGTGGAATGTATATGTATAGAACACCATATATATGTTACACATAAAGAAGAACACAACAGTCAGTATGATGCAGTACAAACAGACATTTAACATTTCACAAACATATCAATTACATTCATAACCAAGTATTTTTGCCTTGATGCAAGACGGTGAGGTTTTGAAAATATCAAAAAGGTCTGTATACGTGTTGGCAGTGCGGTGAAAACGCGCCAACGGTGAATGATACAAATAGTTAGTGCTATGATTGTCACTGTGGAAAAGATGGTGGAGTCGAGTTGATTTAACAGGGACACGAAAATTTATAACACTTAACATTTGAGGGCAGTCTATGAGATTGTTCAGTAATTTAAAAAGTATAAGAATGTCATTAATAGTTCGCCGGGTAGAAAGAAGTGGTAGATTTAGACCAGACATTAATGTATTATAGCAGATATCAATTACAGGCTGTCTCAATTTGAATTGAACGTATCGAAGAAATTTTCTTTGTACTTTCTCCAAGCGGTGTAAGTTACAGGTATAAATCGGAGACCATACAGGAGATGCATATTCTAGGTGCGATCTCACAAGAGAGCAGTAGAGTAATTTAATTGACTCAATGTTTTGAAAAGTCCTTGTGTTACGCATTACAAAACCTAGAATTTGCATGGCCTTATTGGAAATTGTTTCACAGTGACGATCAAAGGTAAGTTTTCTGTCAAAAATAACACCAAGGTCTTTGATAAATGGTACTAATGCAATTTCATTATTGTTAATTGAATACGATATGGTTATTGGAGTCCGTGAACGGTAAAAACACATGTGGAAACACTTTTTTACGTTTAGGAATAATTTGTTTATTTCACACCAGCTAGCAAGTCTATCTATATTATGCTGAAGGATAAGTGCATCATTTAAACATTTTATAATCTTAAAAAGCTTTAGGTCATCTGCAAATAGAATGAATTTGACATTTTCGAAACATAAAGATAAATCATTTATAAACAATACGAAGAGAAGTGGGCCCAGATGAGAGCCTTGAGGAACTCCAGATGTTACTTTAAATTTATATGAGACTTTATTATTTAATTTTACCATCAGTTCGCGGTTACAGAGGTAACTATTCAACCATTTTAGGAATGATCCATGTATACCAAGGGCTTGCAGTTTCGCGAGAAGGATATTAATATTTAACTTATCAAAGGCTTTTGAAAAGTCAGTATATATTGAATCTACTTGTGCACGAGACGTGAAAGCTTCACAGATATAGTGTTCATACAATAGAAGATTGGTTGTGGTAGACCGACCGGTCACAAAACCATGCTGTTCTGGAGTAATAATATGCCTAAACTTAACAGCAATTTTATCTAAGACAATACTTTCAAACATTTTCGGGGTGGTAGACAGTATGCAAATTGGTCTATAATTTAAAACACAATTTTTATCACCTGATTTAAATACAGGTGTCAAGTGATTAAGTTTCCAAGGATTTTGACTATACTATTATTATTATTGATAATATATTCGAAATTAGGATAGCCAACAATTTCTCAGAGATTCTAAATATGAATTATCATTACACATTTTTCTCAGCTTAATGATTTTACATTATTTTTTATGCTTCCGATTTTGTTGTCCGGGTTAAATCTTCCCCATAGGAAAAACTAAACCCTTCCACTCACTTTTCCACAAATGATCAGCTAGTCAATCTACACTATGCAAGTGCATTATATAAGTAAAATAAATACAAAACAACACAAGAACAACAACACGTCAACTCACCAGAGATCAAATGGGAAAAAAAATTTCACCGACTCCAGATATTTTCATATCAGAGGGTTCGGCTCGGTAGTACTTCTAACAGGGCCTATAAATCCTACTGATCCCTCAACATAAATATTTAAAAAATCTTTCGTTATCCTACATGTATTCAAAATGACCGACTTTTGCATCTTTATATATAAATTTTTTGATAGATCTAATACGCCTAAATTTTTAATGAGAGAGCTAGGTATAATGCCAGTAGCCGAAATAACGAATGGTAATATTTTTATAGTCTGAGAATGCCAAATTCTTTTTATTTCGTTTCCTAAATCTGTGTATTTTCTAATTTTTTCATTAACAGATTTTTGAATGTTACAGGAATTTGGAATAGCGACATCAATGATATAAGTTATTTTTTTAATTTTGTCATGTAAAACTATATCGGGTCTATTATGACTAATCGTTCGGTCTGTTAGTATAGTTTTATCATAATATATTTTATAAAATTCGTTTTCTAAAAATGAATTTGGTTCGTATTCATAGTATGGTACTATATTACGGCAGTCAATCAAGTTATGTTTAATTACCAAATTTTGGTGAATTATTTTTAAAACTTGATTGTGCCTAAATGTATACTCGGACGGTGCTAATATAGAACATCCAGATATAATATGTTCTATAGTTTCCGGAAAAGCCAAACATTTTCTACACAAATCATCAATTTGATTTGTATCTTTGATTATATGCTTTCTATAATTTTTAGTATTAATGACTCTATCCTGAATGGCAAGCATAAATCCTTCTATTTCTGCGCTCAACTCTCCAATACTCAACCATTTGTTTGACGAAAATTTGTCAACATATGTTTGGTTGAGATAATTGAAGTGTTTTGCGTGTAAAATTTTATTTGACCAGGAATCTAATAATTCCTGGTTGGGATTTATAAAAATGTTGGCATTCTCATCGTATAAATTTAAAGGTGTAATATTTCTATCTGCCTTGCAAATTATTTTGTGCATTTCTGAGCTATGAGCTTTCCTATGGAAAAAAGTTCTTAGCATTTCTACCTGATTATGTTTTAAAGAAGTTATTTTGACTATACCTCTACCTCCTAAATTTCTAGGTAAATTAACTCGTTCTATAGCTGAATTTGGATGATGGCAATTAAACTTTGTTAGCGTAGTTCTAATTAATCTTTCTAAGTTATCTAAATCTGTATTAGACCATTTAATTATGCCAAATGAGTACGTTAATAGAGGTATTGCCCAAGTATTTATTGCTTTTACTAAATTTTTAGCAGATAGATTGCATTTTAAAATTTTCCTGATCCTAGTTTGAAATTTAATCCTAATATCATTTTTAATACTAGTATGGTCTAATCTATTTGATTGTGGGTATCCTAAATATTTATAAACCTCATCCCTTTTCATACTAGTAATTTGAAAATTTCTAAATATACTCTCGTCCCCATCTACAATTTTGCCTTTCTCTATATGGATCGTTCGACATTTATCTAAACCAAAAGTCATTTTGATATCATCTGAAAAGTTTTTAACTACCTCAATCATTTTCTCTAAATTTTGTTCAGAATTCGAAAATAATTTTATGTCATCCATAAATAATAAATGCGAAATTGTACTACTCTCCCCTGTATTACCCTTAACTTTTATTCCAAACTTGCTTTTAATTAACATTTTAGATAGAGGATTCAATGCTAAGCAAAACCAAAGAGGACTCAATGAGTCTCCTTGAAAAATTCCTCTTTTAATTGAAATGCCCGGTATTACTATTTTCTTACCTTTTAAATTGATAAGTAAATTGGTATTCCAAAAGGACATAATATTTTCCAAAAAGTTAATAATAATGGGGTTAATTTTATATATATTTAATATTTTGATCAGCCACGAGTGCGGGACACTATCGAAAGCCTTTTGGTAGTCTATATAGCAAGTATGTAAATTACGTTTTCGAGTTTGAATCTGTTTTAGAATTACAGAATCAATAACTAATTGTTCTTTACATCCCATATGTTTTCTGCGACAACCTTTTTGTTGTTCAGATAAAATATTTTTTTCATCTAAATGAGTATATATTAAATCATTATTATTATTATTATTATTATTGATAATATATTCGAAATTAGGATAGCCAATAATTTCTCAGAGATTCTAAATATGAATTATCATTATACATTTTACTCAGCTTAATGATTATACATTATTATTATTATTATTATTGATAATATATTCGAAATTAGGATAGCCAATAATTTCTCAGAGATTCTAAATATGAATTATCACTACACATTTTTCTCAGCTTAATGATTTTACATTATTATTATTATTATTATTGATAATATATTCGAAATTAGGATAGCCAATAATTTCTCAGAGATTCTAAATATGAATTATCACTACACATTTTTCTCAGCTTAAGGATTTTACATTAACGGGTTATGAATAACCTGATGTTTTTTTAAAAAACTCCTACACTAACATTATTTTTTTAATGTGAATACCGCACAAGAGTCCCAACTGCTCCCAACCGTCTGAAAACAGTGAGACTATGGCATTCCCAATTAGGGTATGTTGTAGGCTGAAGGCAATGGAGAGAATGGAGATGGGAAATAGGAAGATGGGGAGTACTTGGCTATTCAGATATGGTCACCAAACGCGGCAAAAGCCATTTTAAGCAAAGTTTCAATTCTGAATGGTGGTCTTACACCAGGCCGATACTGAGAATATCTTGCACTATTAAAAACTTATTAACTATTTTTTTTATTTATTTTAAGCCCGCATGGCTGTTACATAAGTATATGTAGTACAATTTTGACATGATGACGAATTTAGAAAAAAAAATTACAACAGACATAAAATACACACATTAAATAATAATACCAGAAATAAAAATTTAAATAATACATTCCACAGAAATATGGATCAGATAGGTTTACAAAGATTCAAGAAAAGGGTTGGAATAGGTATTTATTTTTAAAAATCACCAAATTAAACATGTCAATATCATTTCCCATAGTGCGAAACCGCTGTATCGGAGAATTAGTAATGTAGTTGCGCTTAAGTGTTGTTCTTGTCTGTATGTGTACGTTTATAAGTTAGAGGAGTTCGGAGCAGTCTAATTTAGAGTTTAGTATTTTAAATAAGAAAGTTAAATAATGCATATTAGGTATGTCTTTTAATATATGCATTTTTAAAATTAAGTATTAAGTTGTATGTATCAAGTTTTACGTAATAAGTATTAGGTACCATGCATTCAATATTTTCTACGAATTATTATAAGGTAAAGTGATTCGGAAAACGAATTACATTTCTTACAAAGGAGTTGGTGCCTATTTAAAATGTAAAAATTAAAAATCGAACAAAATAAAATTATTTTTCAAAATCCATGTCTTGTGAAACTTCTGAAGAACATTTTTAGAATATTCAGAACTTTCTGACAGAGAAAAGTAGCAGGAATCTTTTATTCAGAATATCGTGATAGTTGATAGTAACGGAAAATTATTAAAAATGGATATTTTTTGTCAAATTTAAGCATAGAAAACAGCAATATCTCTGCCACAAAAATACAGTACCTACAGTTAGTGAAAATTTGTACCTAAACAATAAAATTTGATAACGATAATTTGTCATCAGTAAAAAAAATGATTATTAAATGGTATAGAGAAAATTCTCAATGGCAAAATTTTACAAGAATAATAAAGTACAATGTTGTATTGTTTTCATGTATGATTTGTAGAACTCTATTTAAATTTAAAGATATTTTTATAGTAACGATTATTATTTGATAAAAAAGGTCTAAAATGTGAACATCATTATGATACTCTCATTATCACCTTGGTGTAAGACCATCAAACAGATTTGAAATGTTGCTTTAAATGGCTTAAGCCGTGTTTGGTGACTAGATCTGAATAGCCAAGTACTCCCTCACTTTCTTCTTTTCCATCTCCTTCCCCTCCCCGCAACCTCAAGCTTCACAATATATCCAATTGCGGATGCCAATTCCTCACTGGCTTCAAATGGTTCAGAGTAGTTAGGACTCTTGACATCGGCATTCTCATAAAAAGAACTTAAAATTAAAATAGAGTTCCACAAATTCTATGTATAATCTGTAAAAATAGTCGTTTTGGTTGTCTTAAAAAAAGGCGACAGATTTTTTTTTTCGTGATGCTGTAGCACACCGTTTAAGAGTTTTTAATTCTTCAGAGCGCATATTTTCTGCTCGTTAGTAGTAATCATAATTAGATATAATTATTTAATAATAATGTGAAACAACGCACTGCTTTTATTAAAGGCCTATTTCATTTTACATTCCGTTTATGTAACAATTGGCGCATTGAAGATGTTCCCGCACTATTTAATATTTCATTCCCCATGTGTCCTCATTTTGCGCTAACATTTCCACATTTAATATTCCGAGAGTAACAATAAATTTACCAAGACCTTCCATTTTTCCCTTTACGAAATTACTCGCGCATGAACGAAGAGATATGCGCTTGCCGCTGAAAGCGCAGTTGTAACTTCTCTTTCTGATACATGCGCCACTTATGAGAATTGGGGAGAGGATACGAAGGAGCTGTCAGCGGTACTCCTTGAGTCGTTATAATGTCATGTGAACATTTCTTTGCAATTCACGAACATCTCATATTTTCCGTTTTAAATGTTAAATCTACTTGTGAATAGATTTGTTTATCATTAAGTTACTGAAATGGAACATATCTTGTCGCGTCTGTAGAAAACGTAATTGTATTTTGATTTATGTTGTTCTTGCAGTACGTTTTTGAGATTATATTTCCAATGTGTGGCTCCCGTTGCGGCCCAAATGATGGGTCGAGAGAAATCAACTGGAGATGCCAAATGGTCTCCCCAAACCAGTCTCTCCCAATCTGGCCCGCCACGCAGCTGGTGGTAAGACGTTTCCGCCGCCAAGATATGAAGAGACCTCACCCGATGAACCCGGGCACCCCTACTAAGTAACCAAACGTAACAAAAAACTTAAGGTGACCTATGACAGAGATGTTGGTTATACAATAAATGGTTCCTGGTGCAGCTGTACCCACACCCGCCTCCAAAATTAATAATGTATTTTTAAAAAATCCCTTCCCTCAGATCCAACCTAACCCGCTTCACAACGCTGCCCAACCAGGATGCCACATAGTTCCCTGCTTTCCAAAATTTCAAGCAATCTTTCAGCATAATATTAATAATTTTAACCCAACTTTCACCCTTTTATCTTTTTAAAAACATTTTTTTTTACAAACTCTGTCAGTGTGAACTGTTTGACGGTTTTCCGTTTTACAGAATTATTTATAATTATACGGGAGCGTATGTGTTGTTATCTTTTTCTAAAAGATTTCATTTTATATGTCTGACCGTAATAGTAAAGGAGATAGAACGAGTTTTATGAGGACTTAATATTTAGTAACACTGGTGATACAGCACTACATGCCCGAATGGTTAAACTTAGCCACGAAGAAATAAGACGAAACGCAATACTTCTGTTCCATTTTTCACTTGTGTTTCTAGTGTTCAAATTCTGTCAAAGCCTGGTAGGATCTTCTAGTTTTTAATATAAAGCATTTCCAGCATTGTATCAAGCATTTCCTTTTTAAACCTCCATAGTAAGTTAATAAGCGCGCTAGTTTTCTCTCCTTAATATGTGCTACGTAATATCCTCTGCAGCGTTGTCTTTTTAATTTTTTTTTCTATCTCTCACAATAGGTAGGTACTAACAGTAATTTATTAATAAAAAAATCGAAAACAAAATTCCTATGAAATCGTAAGATTTGTAAGTAGGTACTTAAATATCCCACCTACTTAATTAAAATAAATTAAATTAAATTACATTTAAGCTACTTGGTTGAAATCTGGGGAAATACATGTGAAACATATATAAACGAACTACAGGTAACACAAAACAAAGTAATCAAAAAACTATTTCACTTCAAATCTAGAACATCAACAAAAAAATTATATATGGAAACAAAATTATTCAAATTAAGAAAATTATATGAATATAATACATGTCTTCTTACTTACAAAATAAATAATAAACTCATACATACAAATATAGAACTCATTAAAACGTCCCAAGCACACACACACTTTACACGGCAACACGATAAAATACATTTAAACACCATACATACTCATTATGGCAAGCAATCCATTGGTTACGAGGGAAGCAACATATATAATTGCCTCCCAGACGAAATTAAAAATGAAAAAAGTATAGGTACATTTAAAAAAAAATTGTTCAGTTTTATGCTCAATCAACAAAACAATGAAAGTGAATAATATCAGTTTGTAATATATTTATTTGTAATATATATGTTATTTCTAGTTAAATAAGTGAAAAATGTAATTTTCTTTTATCTAGAATAAAAAAAAATAAAATAAAAAAAAACCATAAATATTTTATGTAACATTTTTTAAAAAATTTCAAATAAGGAATTATAAAATTTGTCTAAATAAATGTCACCATCTTAACGACAAATCTTTTTTAATACTTTTTTCAGGCCGGTAGGTACGGTCATATTGATTATTCCGATAGTTAGTAGTAGGAACCCGAATCATGCGAAATCTGGCGGGGTTTTTTTTTTAAATTTTTTTATAGTGAATACCTCACAAGAGTCCCAACTGCTCCCGTCTGGAGCCAGTGAGACTATGGCATCCCCAATTGGGGGATGTGGTGAGGCTGAAGGTAAGTGGGGAAGGGAAAGAGGAAGGTGGGGAAGTACATGGCTATTCAGATCTAGTCACTAAACACGGCTAAAGCCATTTGGAGCGTTTGAACGTTTCAATTCTGAATGGTGGTCTTACACCAGGGCGATACTGGTAGTATCTTCCACTCTGGAACGTGCCGCAAATATACTATATATTATTTTAATTAATTAATTGTGAAATAACACAAATTAATCAAATAAAATTTATTTGCGCACGCCGGGTTCGAACCCGCGACCTTCGGAATGGCAGTCCAATGCGTTACCACTGGACTATGACGGCCGTAAAAAGGTAGTACTCAATATGGCAACCATCTTGAACCGAAACAGTAACTACTTATTAATTTACAAAGAGATGAAATGCACAATGATCTCAGTCAATAATATTGTATTTTTATCGTTTTTTTATCAAATGAAGTAAATGGTTCACTCAATTTATAAGAAAATAATCTTATTTTGGAAACGTCCTGCTATTTCAGAAATTTGTGCCTTTTAATGTAGTACTTAGTCACGTTCCTTGGAGGTTTTATCAGGTTTCCTGTGCGGTTAGGCACCTTCTCCTTCCACGCAAGTAAGCGTATAACTCACATGCCTCGCCGGAGTATATTCATATATCAGGAAACACAATGTTTAATTTGTCATCACACACGCTGGCAAAGTAATAAGGTACCTGGAGAAACCTAATAGAGGGAAGGGCATAATATGAAACACATATTATCTGTATTACTTCTGCCGGAGAGAAACCTCACAAACAGACTTTCAAAAAACTCGTTATTCTTGGTGCGATTTTTTTTTAAACAATTTTCGGGTAATTATGCCATGCCGCATTTTCTCCTTCTTAAGCAAACGTTTCGGACAGCTATATTTAGATAATCAGGGCAGATGGTGAAGTGTGAGTTTATTAATGTAAAAGTGATACCATGTTGCAAGCGTTAATTTTTATTTAAACTTTTTAAAAGACCGTCAGGTTTTTTAAATTACCTGAAATCATAATGATTATAATCTAAATTACCAGAAATAACATTTTGACATAAAAAAATTGATAAGTATGTTTTAAATATCGAATTTTTTACCGATAAAAATGTCAATATCATTTGTATGTTGGTTTTTTAAACTATGAAGGCGAGGAATTGGCGTGTTTGCTTCATAATTTGTTTTGTATTCTTATATTGACTAGACTCGGGAGTTCACAACAGTCGAGCTTAGAATTTATAATAAAAATGAAACATGAAACAACGCTTATCCTTCTTCGAGAGAGTACGTATTTTTTTGGTATTTAATAAAAAAGTTGTAGTCTAAAGAAATATTTCAATTAAAGAAATATTTTACTTAAAGAAATATTTAACTAAAGAAATATTTAACTTAAAGAAACATTTAACTCAAAGAAATATTTAACCTAAAGAAATATTATATTCTAAAGAAATATTTAACTAAAATTATAAATCGTAAAAACTAACAATGAATTCTTTCGACAGTTTTGTGTAAATTGACCAAACGATGGAATTGTACTCTTAATCCTATTAGGGTCTAAGTAACTAACCATCACGCCGTTTCCCGTAGGGGTAGGCAGAGAGGGCGGACCGCGAAACAACTCGGTTTTGGCACACACTCCTTGCCTCATTCACATTCATTCATTCCCCAACTTCTGCTACGCTTCACATACTCTTTTTATAGTTGTCTTCGCTCGTTCGCTCTACATGCCCAAACCATCTTAGCCTTTCTTAATCTTACTCTTACCTTACGCTTACATCAGCCTTGCACTCTTTGCGGATCTCCACATTTCTCACACGATCATACATGGTTTTACCACATACTTCTCATGAATCTCATTTATTCAGCATTCAGTCTACTTTCATCTGTTCTATGCTAGTTCCACGCATCTCTTCCATACATCAGGGTAGTTACAAGTACTCCATCGTGGACCGCTAGCTTCGATTCTTTGGACAATTTTTTGTTAGCGCCTACTGCGTTCAGTCCTCCATTAGTGGAGTTACCTGTATTTACCCTCCTTTCAATATCTCTGTCAGCCTTCCCATCTCTCGTAAACATACTTCCTAAATACAAAAACTCATCCACCTGCTCTAAGTATTCCTCATTCACAACTATATTGCACACTGTTTTCGTACTCTGTCTTTCAAACACCACGACTTTAAACTTCATTTATCATTAACTGAATCTTCATACATACTTCGTTGATCCTAGACACTAGTTTGGTGTAATCATTATTGTTTAAATTTATGTGGTTTTCTGCGTTTAGTTTTGGTGTAGTCAATTGGTGTAGTAGATACCGAGAACTATTAAGATTAGGCTCCGTCGTCTCTATTATTGTTATTCTGTTTAACAGTTCAGTGAATAGGTACCTGCTTAATAGGGCGGAGTGAAAAAACTTTTTTTCAAATTTTGTGTTTCCTATATTACCAATAGGTGCCTTGATAGTACCCTATAAAGTACACAAAATATCATCAAATTCCAACTTCATCTTCAGGTGGCGCACTGACCCTAAAGTTCTACAAAAAATGGTGTTTTTTCAGATTTTGTTAGTAAACAAGCACATCATCTAATCCAACTTAAACGTCACAAAATGTATTTTAGTTTTAGCCATCTAACTTACCCCTCTTCCTCCCACCCTTTGACACTATTTTGCGTAACAAGAGCTGCAGTCAATCAGTAATTAACAGACATTAGCGCGAAGTGCACTTTCGTTGGAACAGCTGCGAAAATTTGATTGTGATTTCTTTGTAATATGCCTAAAACAAGAAAAAAATTCAATGTGTTCTATGTTTGGTGGCCCAGAAAAATTAAAAGACAATGTGTTGCCAACTTATTCGGATGTAATAAAGTATTATTTGTGGATTAGAAATGACTTGCAGTGGTTATCAAATGGAAAAGATCCTTCTGTGAAAGATATATGTGAAATAATTGCAATTGATCTAATTACGTTGTGGAATAAAGCGTCTATTCCTATTGTAACTGAACGTCAAATTGTAACTAAACTAACACGGTATTATCACAAGTACAAATGCTTAAAGAAATGTCAAGTACCTAAAAAGAAAACTGAATTTTATGAAGATGCAACAAAAAACTCTTTGATATTGCTGTTTGCAAGTGCATTTGTGTCGATTTTTGTAAATGTTTAGTGAAAATACCCAAGAAGGAGCTAGAATTCCTGCAAGATCAGAGAAGTAGCCGCAAAATGTATACCTGCTCAAAAGATATAGTAGCAACCAAGGCTTTGGAGCGTAGGCAATTACGACTGATGAGGCAAAATAAATTACTTCAAAAACAGACTGTTGAGAAACCTCTGAGCCCCTCCCCAGAGACATCAGAGACCTCGGATGATAGTGTAAGATTATCAGACAGCAATCAAGATCCAGACTTTTATACACTTTTTCCGGCATACTCTACGCCATCCACATCGAAATCACAAACAAATCAGATGAGGCATCGATTAAAAAATCTTGCCACTGCCTGTGACAGGGCTGGTGTCTCCGACAGATCAGCATCAACCATCGCCAGTGCAGTTCTTCAAGATATTGGTTTTATTTCTAAACAAGATTTCTCAAAAGTAATAGATAGAAGTAAATTACTCTCCGAGCCAGATTCTCAGTACATTGGCCACGTCGCGCCTCCTTCTGGAACCGCTAATTCTATTTAGGATTCAATTGTAGAATTTTTAAATTTGCACTTCGGAGATTTATCAACCATTGTAGCCATTGGATGCGATGGAACGGCTGTAAACACGGGCTTCAGGAATGGAGCAATCGCATTGATTGAAAGACATTTAAATAGACCATTACACTGGTTTATATGTTTGTTGCATGCCAACGAATTACCACTGCGTCATCTTTTTAATACTTTGGATGGCAGTACTTCAGGTCCCAATACGTTCGCAGGAGTCATTGGCAAGATGTTACAGCACTGTGAAGACCTCCCTGTGGTGAAATTTGATAAAATTACGACAGTCTTACCCGATATCGACGTGAAAATTCTAAGCAATGATCAAATATATCTGTATGAAATTTGTCAAGCTGTAACACAAGGCAGCGTAAAAACTGATTTGGCTAATAAGCAACCAAGAAAGCTGGCACACTCTCGTTGGTTAACCTGTACAAATAAAATATTGAGACTATGTGTAGCAACAAAGTTTCCAACTCATAGTCTGGTTGAGATTGCTACGTTTGTGATAAAAGTGTATGCGCCAATATGGTTCATCATAAAAACAAAACCTTCATGTAAAGATGGTCCGAAACATGTCCTTGGTATGATAAAAAAATGCTCCTATTTAAAATATGAGCGGAAAACAATTGTTTTTCGAATAATCGAGCGGAAATTTTTCTTCGCTCATTCTGAAAATATTTTATTAGCGATGCTACAAGCCGAAAGACAGCATATAAAAGAATTAGCAGTAAGAAGAATTCTTAAAGCCCGACAAAATGCAAAGGAGAAAGAAGTAAGGACATTCTTGACTCCAAAACTAAACTTCGAAGCCAACGATTATTATGATTTGATAAACTGGAAGACAGAAAAAATATTCGAATCACCATTTACAAAAAAATACGGTGACAGTGAATTATGGGACAAAATTATGAGCGAAGATATAAATATCCGGATTGAAAATTTTCCAAATCACACACAGGCTGTGGAGAGAGGTGTGAAGCCGGTCACTGAAGCTAGTTTGGCTGTTTTCGGAAGTACAGCACACAATGGATATATTCGAGCAAGAATAAAATCGATAAAAAAAATGCCGAAATTCGAAACAAAATCACACTTTTCCTCTGGAATTCAGGGAGCTACCCCATACGCATATGACACGACTGAAGGCTGAAATGGTTAAAAAATATATATATTTCAAATGTTCCTTATATTTTGATGCAAATAATAAAGTTAAATATGATAATAATTATGTTTTAAATTTTTTTTAAATTTCTAGAATCGATCATTTTTTCAAAATTTCAGGTCCTCTGCGCCACCTGAAGATCATATGTCAAAAAAAAATAAAAAATATTTTTCAACAGCTATTTATCTACAGCAACATTAAATGATATAGGGTTTTTGAAATTCGAAGAAAAATTTTTTTCGACCTCTTTCACTCCGGGCTACTGCTTAAGTAGCTAATTTCAAAGAGAAAGAATCAATAAAGGTCAAAGGGGTGAGATTCAATCACGTAGTCTGGGGTACTGACGCCATGCAATGAAATGCGTTTGGTTGTATTTTATACTTTTATTCATGGTCAGCTATCGTTTCTACATGGTCTAAATAAGTAAGCAGTAACGATAAAATTATCCCTGAAAGGGTGCCTTTTTATATTTCTCAGTTTCTTAATTTTCTTTGTTATACTTTTAATGGCCTCACTTCACAGTGGCCCATCGATGGCCCATCATAGTGGCCCATCATATGGCGATGCGATAGTATGGGACGGCCTTAGTGGCGGGGTCACCACACGGTGGCCCATCATGATGAGCCAATCGATGGGCCACTGTGAATGTGCTGCTGTGGGCCTAGTATGCCGCGGTGCGATGGCCTCAAATGGCCTCTGAGGGTTTACGCGAATTGTAATCATTGACTTATTTCGAAAGCATTTTGTTTTCTGATGGTTTATCCCGTTTAAAAGTAAATAGTTCCCTAGCTGTTTGAGCGGAGAGCATTTTTATTCCATCGTTTAAAAGCAGGAGTGAAAGCTACAACGGACCTATCAGCGGTTTAACGCTGCAAAATATTTTATTTCCAGATCTAGTCAAAACACGTTTCTTCATTTCATATTCAAACCGAATTTACTGTCGGCGAATTTCTGCAATTTGCAATGATATTTCGCTGTTTTACTAATAAATTTATATTTGAAACTGGACTTCTGTGAATTAATCACAAACTCAAATGGAAAATAGCAAAGAGAAACGTTTTCATCTTTTTCGCTTCTACGAAATGCTTGTATTAAATTTTACAATCGGTTCTTTAATAAACCGGCCCCCGAACGCGCGGTTTAGTTTCGTTTGAAATATCAGAAAGTCGTAAAATTATTTTTCAATTACCCCCATTCGTGGTGCCCCGGGCAGGTTGGGGGTGGTAGGTAGGTGGGGAAAGGGGTTTGGGGGTATTTCCAAGGAATATTTAATATGCAAAGCCTCAAGAGGTTAATCTATAAGATGACAAGCCTCTGAGGCGATGGAAGACAATCCAATTCCATTCATCTCGATTCAATTCACACGAATCCAATTCCGCGTTACATAAACAGAACTAGTGACGTCACACCACTAGTTAAGTCAGGTTATATTTTGTACAAAAGAGGATACAGAGTGAAAATGAAAATTTTAAAATGCAAATTCGAAAATATTATTTTGTGTTATTTTTTTATTGAAAGTTTTAAATTGTTGAAAGCTTCCCTCCACATCCCATCTGATTCCGTAGACTGGAAAGTGACCTTCCACACCCCTTCTGATTCCCTAGACCAGTAAGCTAACCTCGACATCTTTTCTGATTCCGTAGACTGGAAAGCTACCCCCCACATACCTCCCGATTCCCTCGACTGAAAAGTTACCTTCCACATCCCTTCTGATTCCCTAGACTGAAAAGCTACCCTCCACATCCCTTCTGATTCCCTAGACTGGAAAGCTACCCTTCACATCCCTTCTGATTCCCTAGACTGGAAAGCTACCCTCCACATCCCTTCTGATTCCCTAGACTGCAAAGTTACCCTCCAAAATCCCTTCTAGATTCCCTAGACTAGAAATTTTGCGTGAAAGCATATGCTCGTAATTGCAGTTAGTTTTGAATTTTTATATTTTATATTTCATTGTATGAAGAAAACCCTTAACGAATGTAATATAAAAATCTATGGAACATTTTGCTTAATAGGGTATTTTTTTCTCAAATTCATCGGTAAACATAACATTATTTAATTTGTTTTAGATACGTGTCAATGTTGTCACCATATCCGTGGCCGAGGGTCTAGCAAGCTTGAAGTCGTTCAAATCCTGGCGTGAACAAATAAATTTCATTTGATTAATTAAAAATAATATGCACATAATATAATTGCAATATATTCCAGAGTGGAAGATACTCTCTGTATTGCCCTGGTGTAAGACCACTAATCAGAATTGAAACTTTGCTTGAAATGGCTTTGGCCGTGTTTGAAGACCAGATCTGAATAGCCAGGTACTTCTCCACTTCCCTCTTCCTCATATTTCCTCTCCATAATTCTTTCAACCTCACAATATACCACAATTGTGGGTGCCATAGTCGCACTGGCTCCTGACGGTTAAGAGCAGTTGGGACTCTAGTGCGTTTTCACATTAAAAAATATATTATGGTGGGGTATATTTTTCAGAAATCACGACACTCAGTAAATGATGTTTTAGTTTTTTTTAAATAAAGCGGTCTTCACAAAGTTACAGTATTCTACAATATATACATAGGGCCTTACAAATGCATGATCGTAACGAAACAGATTGGGGTTTTGACAAAAATAATGGATTCTGCACTTTGTTTATTTCATATTGTTTCATTTAATTTTTTCCCATAACAAAACCCTGATTTCTACGACATTTTTCAGTTTGGAAGGACTTAGGGTTTGATCAATCGAAACATTATACGTTTTGAGGTGAACGATAGCCCGGAGGAATATGTTATCTATCATTGAGTATTTTTTTTATATAAGTCTGTATATAGACCATTTACAATGCAAATAAATAAAATAAAATATTTCATCGTTGTCTTCAAGTCTAGTGTGTGCTTGTCTACGTCTAGGATCTGGGATAGAGACAGACCTTTGGTTTAATTATTACGGAGCGGAGGTCCCATAGTCCCAAGGCGCAAGGATTTAATAAGGCGGCAGAAGCCTTCAGTTTCGGGGTCCACATCCTTACTCCACCTCACCCCACCTTACCAAACCACTCTGCCGCACCGCCCTGCCAAGGTTTATGTACACGAACGTAAATTGTTTTGAAAATTGGGTTCTCAACTCACCTTTAGCACATTGAGTGTTAACGTTGTCATGAAGTTAAAATTGTTTTAATGTTTTTTGGGCAAATGTTGTCAGGGAAATCTTCGATTTCGTCTATTTAAATTTAAATTTTGTTTTCTTGAATGTAGTGGAATCTTTGAAGTGGAAATCAACCCTATTGCCCACATACAATCGAGCTGAAACTCAGCAGGTAGACTCGTTGTCGATGACAATGCATTCTATCAATTGGCGGCAGTCACACATACACAAGCGAACATATATGCATTTCTCTAAAATTGATTAACAGCAGTTCATATATAATAAATAATAAAAAACAAAAAATGTTGATCATACCCAATTGAGATTGGGATTCGTCGCTAGCGCGGTTGACTTAAGTCCCTGGGGGGTTCAATCTTCAGTCACAAAAAAAATATTTTGTTTTTTTAAATACATATATTAAAAAAATGATGTATTGACTAAAGCCATTGTGAACAAAGTTTCGATTCTGAATTTTGGTCTTTTTCCAGGGCGATACTGAAAGTATCTACCTCAATGGAAGGTGCCGATTTTAACATTTGATATTTTATAATCATTTTGTAGATAACACGTTGTAAATGTATTAAAAAACTTATACTAAAGCGTCAACTCTTTTAACCGCAAGACAAGTGATACAATATACGGTGAGTTTCTCGAGAATCCCAGTCACGAAAGCAAAACATCACTCTATCAAATCTCCACCACCCGCGGTCCAGAGACTTTTATTTGACCAGAGTAGCTTTCAAGTGATTAACAAAACCACGGGACTACTCCCCTGGAGAGGGGGTTGGGAGGATTAATTAAAAATGGACAGGTAAGAAAGGTGTAGGAATGGAAACCCGGAGAAAAGAGAATAAAACATTTCATCCGGTTAGTTGTTTTACAAACGAACTATTCTTTACACCGCGGTAGATCGAGCAAGCAGCTAAATTGAATTCCTTACAAATTGCTGGATGTACAAAGAACGATTGGCTAGATTTTGTGCTGGGTTTAACTCCTGACGAAGGATTACAACACAAGTGTAGGTAACTTCTTTACGTGTATTTAACTTTGGACGATTACAGTAGTTTTCTTCTGTTGAATGCTGAAGGAATGTTTCATAGGATTGTTAGAACAATTAGCTTTCTTATTTTCTTAAGCAATAACAACTGAAACAGTCTGACTTTTCTTCGCATTGTAACTAATAATAAGTTCCACGATGTGTTTGCTTAGGGTGAAGCTTAATGCTAAATCACTATTTTCAATTAATCTTTATAACGAATTGGTTTACATTATGAAAACCAAAAAATATTCTTTAGAATAATTGAGGCTGTTCCTATCGTTTCCCTTGAGTAGAATTCAAATAAAAAAATATTTACTCAATATAAAATATGAATTTAAACTACTTAAAAGTAAATTTATTCAATAGAAATGTATGATTGAATGAAACAACTTAAAAAAATACAGTATTATGGCTAAGATTATCTGTGACAGTTTCCCTTGAATAAGTTTTTTGCTTTCTTACAAAATTGTTTACAAAATAAATAAAAACCACTTTAACTAAGCCAAGCGATTTTAATGCATATTACCTATATTTGTGACGGTATAAGGCATACCAAGAATATACAAATTTTTGGCTTGTAGCTTCCTCTTAAAATGTTGCTTTCATTTTTTTAAGGTTAGATCCGTTGAATTAACTTCTAATATAAACACATTAATTTGTTTAAAGGTGATCAATCTTGGCTTTTAACGTTTGGAATTAGGCGAAATCACAATGGCCATAAGATTGAAACTTCAGCTTAAAACCGGCCGCCAGTTTTAATTTATGCAAAAAACATGGCCCAAATGCATGTTTTTATTTTATTTTGTAAAGTTCAGGCATAGATATAATATATTAAAATGTTTTCCGATAATAATCTAATGAACTTAATTTTCCACGTTATATAATAAAACCGTGTCAGAAAAGGGGTTTGTAAACAGGAGATTTTACATTTCATGGCATTTTTTATAGGTTTGTTGAAACGACGTGTTCGATTTTATTCGTGAATTCGGCGGCGTTGACGTCAAGCAGGGTGATTTTGGTGACAACATTGGCGTTTTCTATGTCACAATGTCGTTGTAGCCATTTTTTAAATCAAAAATTATCATTATGAATGAAAATAGAAAAATTACATATTTTTAGTACGATAATCATAGCCAGAAAAATGAACTTTTAATCTTTCGCACATTTTTAACGGTATTCGTTGTTTACATACCATATCGCCTCCCCATTACAGCCTCCCAACATATACCCCATTGTGGTATGCTGGGAGTCTGAGGGGACTGGGGGAGTGGAAGAAGATGGAAAAATGAAAATATCTGGCTTTTCCGATCTGGTCACCCGGCATAATCTATTTATACTTTCACCTAC